>NW_027446408.1:0-59878 GCF_038048845.1 Mixophyes fleayi | reverse complement strand
AATCGAATCATGAATCATGAATTGAATCATGAATCATGAATTGAATCATGAATCATTAATTGAATCATGAATCATGAAATAAATCATGAATTGAATCATGAATCATGAATTAAATCATGAATTGAATCATGAATTGAATCATGAATCATGAATTGAATCATGAATTGAATCATGAATCATGAACTAAATCATGAATCAAGATTCATGAATAATGAATTTAAATCATGAATCATGAATCATGAATTGAATCATGAATCATGAATCATGAATTGAATCATGAATCATGAATCATGAATTATGAATTGAATCATGAATCATGAAACGAATCATGAATCATGAATTGAATCATGAATTGAATCATAATTTATGAATCGAATCATGAATCATGAATCATGAATTGAATCATGAATTGAATCATGAATCATGAACTAAATCATGAATCAAGATTCATGAATAATGAATTTAAATCATGAATCATGAATTGAATCATGAATCATGAATCATGAATTGAATCATGAATCATGAATCATGAATTATGAATTGAATCATGAATCATGAAACGAATCATGAATCATGAATTGAATCATAATTTGAATCATAATTTATTGATCGAATCATGAATCATGAATCATGAATTGAATCATGAATTGAATCATGAATTATGAACTAAATCATGAATCAAGATTCATGAATAATGAATTTAAATCATGAATCATGAATCATGAATTGAATCATGAATCATGAATCATGAATTGAATCATGAATCATGAATCATGAATTATGAATTGAATCATGAATCATGAAACGAATCATGAATCATGAATTGAATCATGAATTGAATCATAATTTATGAATCGAATCATGAATCATGAATCATGAATTGAATCATGAATTGAATCATGAATCATGAACTAAATCATGAATCAAGATTCATGAATAATGAATTTAAATCATGAATCATGAATCATGAATTGAATCATGAATCATGAATCATGAATTGAATCATGAATCATGAATTATGAATTGAATCATGAATCATGAAACGAATCATGAATCATGAATTGAATCATGAATTGAATCATAATTTATGAATCGAATCATGAATCATGAATCATGAATTGAATCATGAATCATGAATTATGTATGGAATCATGAATTAATGAATTGAATCATGAATTGAATAATGAATCATGAAATGAATTATGAATCATGAATCGAATCATAAATCATGAATCGAATCATGAATCATGAATTGAATTATGAATCATGAATCGAATCATGAATCGAATCATAAATCATGAATTGAATCATGAATTGAATCATGAATCATGAAGCATGAAATGAATCATGAATCGAATCATGAATCATGAATCGAATCATGAATCATGAATCGAATCATGAATTGAATTATGAATCATGAAATGAATCATGAATCATGAATTGAATCATGAATCATGAATTGAATCATGAATAATGAATCATGAATCATGAATTGAATCATGAATTGAATCATGAATCATGAATCATGAATTGAATTATGAATCATGATTTAAATCATGAATCATTAATTGAATCATGAATCATGAATCGAATCATGAATCATGAATCGAATCATGAATTGAATCATGAATCATGAATCATGAATCATGAATTGAATCATGAATCATGATTTAAATCATGAATCATTAATTGAATCATGAATCATGAATCGAATCATGAATCATGAATCGAATCATGAATTGAATCATGAATTATGAATCATGAAATGAATCATGAATCATGAATTGAATCATGAATTGAAACATGAATTGAATCATGAATCGAATCATAAACCATGAATCATGAATTGAATTATGAATCATGAATTGAATCATGAATTGAATCATGAATCATGAATCGAATCATTAATTAGGAATTGAATCATGAATTATGAATCATGAATCATGAATCGAATCATAAATCATGATTCATGAATTGAATCATGAATCATGAATCATGAAATGAATCATGAATCATGAATTGAATCATGAATCGATTCATGAATCATGAATCGAATCATGAATCATGCATTGAATCATGAATCATAAATTGAATCATGAATCATGAATCGAATCATAAATCATGAATTGAATCATGAATCATGAATTGAATCATGAATCATGAATTCATACATGAATTCAATCATGAATCATAAATCATGAAATGAATCATGAATTAAATCATGAAATGAATCATGTATCATGAATTGAATCATAAATCATTAATCATGAATTGAATCATGAATTATGAACTAAATCATGAATTGAATCATGAATCATGAAACGAATCATAAATCATGAATCAAATCATGAATCATGAATCAAATCATGAATCATGAATCATGAATTGAATCATGAATCGAATCATGAATCAGGAATTAAATCATGAATCATTAATCATGAATCATGAATCATGAATCGAATCATGAATCATGAATCATGAATTGAATCATGAATCATAATTTGAATCATGAATCATGAATCATGAAATGAATCATGAATCATGAATTGAATCATGAATTGAATCATAAATCATGAATCGAATCATGAATCATGAATTGAATCATGAATCATGACTTGATGATGCATGAAATGAATCATGAATTGAATCATAAATCATGAAACGAATCATGAATCGAATCATGAATCATGAATTGAATCATCAATCATTAATCATGAATTGAATCATGAATCATGAGTCATGAATTATGAATTGAATCATGAATCATGAAACGAATCATGAATCATGAATTGAATCATGATTTATGAATTGAATCATGAATCATGAATGGAATCATGAATCATGAATCGAATCATGAATCATGAATCAAATCATGAATCATGAATTGAATCATGAATTGAATAATGATTCATGAATCGAATCATGAATCATGAATCGAATCATGAATCATGAATTGAATCATGAATCATTAATTGAATCATGAATCATGAAATAAATCATGAATTGAATCATGAATCATGAATTAAATCATGAATTGAATCATGAATTGAATCATGAATCATGAATTGAATCATGAATTGAATCATGAATCATGAACTAAATCATGAATCAAGATTCATGAATAATGAATTTAAATCATGAATCATGAATCATGAATTGAATCATGAATCATGAATCATGAATTGAATCATGAATCATGAATCATGAATTATGAATTGAATCATGAATCATGAAACGAATCATGAATCATGAATTGAATCATGAATTGAATCATAATTTATGAATCGAATCATGAATCATGAATCATGAATTGAATCATGAATTGAATCATGAATCATGAACTAAATCATGAATCAAGATTCATGAATAATGAATTTAAATCATGAATCATGAATCATGAATTGAATCATGAATCATGAATCATGAATTGAATCATGAATCATGAATCATGAATTATGAATTGAATCATGAATCATGAAACGAATCATGAATCATGAATTGAATCATGAATTGAATCATAATTTATGAATCGAATCATGAATCATGAATCATGAATTGAATCATGAATTGAATCATGAATTATGAACTAAATCATGAATCAAGATTCATGAATAATGAATTTAAATCATGAATCATGAATCATGAATTGAATCATGAATCATGAATCATGAATTGAATCATGAATCATGAATCATGAATTATGAATTGAATCATGAATCATGAAACGAATCATGAATCATGAATTGAATCATGAATTGAATCATAATTTATGAATCGAATCATGAATCATGAATCATGAATTGAATCATGAATTGAATCATGAATCATGAACTAAATCATGAATCAAGATTCATGAATAATGAATTTAAATCATGAATCATGAATCATGAATTGAATCATGAATCATGAATCATGAATTGAATCATATATCATGAATCATGAATTATGAATTGAATCATGAATCATGAAACGAATCATGAATCATGAATTGAATCATGAATTGAATCATAATTTATGAATCGAATCATGAATCATGAATCATGAATTGAATCATGAATCATGAATTATGTATGGAATCATGAATTAATGAATTGAATCATGAATTGAATAATGAATCATGAAATGAATTATGAATCATGAATTGAATCATAAATCATGAATCGAATCATGAATCATGAATTGAATTATGAATCATGAATCGAATCATGAATCGAATCATGAATCATGAATTGAATCATGAATTGAATCATGAATCATGAAGCATGAAATGAATCATGAATCGAATCATGAATCATGAATCGAATCATGAATCATGAATCAAATCATGAATCATGAATCATGAATTGAATCATGAATCATGAATTGAATCATGAATTGAATCATGAATCATGAATTGAATCATAAATCATTAATCATGAATTAAATCATGAATCATGAACTAAATCATGAATCAAGAATCTTGAATCATGAATCAAATCATGAATCATGAATTGAATCATGCATCATTAATCATGAATTATGAATTGAATCATGAATCATGAATTGAATCATGAATCATGAATTGAATCATGAATTGAATCATGAATCATGAATTGAATCATAAATCATTAATCATGAATTGAATCATGAATCATGAACTAAATCATGAATCAAGAATCATGAATCATGAATCAAATCATGAATCATGAATTGAATCATGAATCATTAATCATGAATTGAATCATGAATCATGAAATGAATCATGAATCATAAAATGAATCATGAATTGAATCATGATTCGAATCATAAATCATGAATCGAATCATGAATCATAAATTGAATCATGAATCATTAATCATGAATTGAATCATGAATCATGAAATGAATCATGAATCATAAAATGAATCATGAATTGAATCATGATTCGAATCATAAATCATGAATCGAATCATGAATCATAAATTGAATCATGAATCATGAATTGATGATGCATGAAATGAATCATGAATTGAATCATGAATTATGAATCATGAATCATGATTCAAATCATGAATCATGAATCATGAATTGAATCATGAATCATGAATCATGAATTATGAATTGAATCATGAATCATGAAACGAATCATGAATCATGAATTGAATCATGAATTGAATCATGATTTATGAATCGAATCATGAATCATGAATCGAATCATGAATCATGAATCATAATTTGAATCATGGATCATGAATCATGAATGCAATCATGAATCATGAATTGAATCATGAATCATGAATCGAATCATGAATCATGAATTGAATAATGAATCATGAAATGAATCATGAATCATGAATTGAATCATGAATCATGAATCGAATCATGAATCATGAATCGAGTCATGAATCATGAATTGAATCATGAATCATGAATTGAAACATGAATCATGAATCATGAATTGAATCATGAATCATGAAATAAATCATAAATTGAATCATGAATTGAATCATGATTTATGAATCGAATCATGAATCATGAATCGAATCATGAATCATGAATCATAATTTGAATCATGGATCATGAATCATGAATGCAATCATGAATCATGAATTGAATCATGAATCATGAATCGAATCATGAATCATGAATTGAATAATGAATCATGAAATGAATCATGAATCATGAATTGAATCATGAATCATGAATCGAATCATGAATCATGAATCGAGTCATGAATCATGAATTGAATCATGAATCATGAATTGAAACATGAATCATGAATCATGAATTGAATCATGAATCATGAAATAAATCATGAATTGAATCATGAATTGAATCATGAATCATGAAATAAATCATGAATTGAATCATGAATTGAATCATGAATCATGAATCGAATCATGAATCATGAATTGAATCATGAATCATGAATTGAATCAAGAATCATTCATCATGAATTAAATCATGAATCATGAAATAAATCATGAAATGAATCATGAATCATGAAATGAATCATGAATCATGAATTGAATCATGAATCATGAATCGAATCATGAATCATGAATTGAATCATGAATCATGAATTGAATCAAGAATCATTAATCATGAATTAAATCATGAATCATGAAATAAATCATGAATTGAATCATGAATCATGAAATAAATCATGAATCGAATCATGAATCATGAAATAAATCATGAATCGAATCATGAATTAAATAATGAATCATGAATTGAATCATGAATCATGAATTAAATCATGAATCATAAATCGACTCATGAATCATGAATTAAATCATGAATCTTCAATCGAATCATGAATCATGAATTGAATCATGAATTGAATCATGAATCGAATCATGAATCGAATCATAAATCATGAATTGAATCATGAATCATGAATTAAATCATGAATTGAATCATGAATTGAATCATGAATCATGAATTGAATCATGAATCATGAATTGAATCATAAATCATGAATTGAATCGTGAATCATGAATCATGAATTAAATCATGAATCAAATCATGAATCATGAATCATGAATTGAATCATGAATCATGAATTGAATCATGAATCGTGAATCATGAATGGAATCATGAATCATGAATTGAATCATGAATTGAATCATGAATCATGAACTAAATCATGAATCAAGATTCATGAATCATGAATTTAAATCATGAATCATGAATTGAATCATGAATCATGAATTGAATCATGAATCATGAATCATGAATTGAATCATGAATCATGAATCATGAATTGAATCATGAATCATGAATCATGAATTATGAATTGAATCATGAATCATGAAACGAATCATGAATCATGAATTGAACCATAATTTATGAATCGAATCATGAATCATGAATCATGAATTGAATCATGAATCGTGAATCATGAATTGAATCATGAATCATGAATTGAATCATGAATCATGAATCATGAATTGAATCATGAATCATGAATCATGAATTGAATCATGAATCATGAATCATGAATTATGAATTGAATCATGGATCATGAAACGAATCATGAATCATGAATTGAATCATAATTTATGAATCGAATCATGAATCATGAATCATGAATTGAATCATGAATCATGAATAATGAATGGAATCATGAATCATGAATCGAATCATGAATCGAATCATGAATCATGAATTGAATCATGAATTGAATAATGAATCATGAAATGAATCATGAATCATGAATCGAATCATAAATCATGAATCGAATCATGAATCATGAATTGAATTATGAATCATGAATCGAATCATGAATCGAATCATGAATCGAATCATGAATTGAATCATGAATCGTGAATCATGAAATGAATCATGAATCATGAATTGAATCATAAATCATTAATCATGAATTGAATCATGAATCATGAAATGAATCATGAATCATGAATTGAATCATAAATCATTAATCATGAATCGAATCATGAATCATGAAATGAATCATGAATCATGAATCGAATCATGAATCGAATCATGAATCGAATCATGAATTGAATCATGAATCGTGAATCATGAAATGAATCATGAATCAAATCATGAATCATGAATCATGAATTGAATCATGAATCATGAATCATGAATTGAATCATGAATCATGAATCATGAATTATGAATTGAATCATGAATCATGAAACGAATCATGAATCATGAATTGAATCATGAATTGAATCATGATTTATGAATCGAATCATGAATCATGAATCGAATCATGAATCATGAATCATAATTTGAATCATGAATCATGAATCATGAATGGAATCATGAATCATGAATTGAATCATGAATCATGAATCGAATCATGAATCATGAATTGAATAATGAATCATGAAATGAATCATGAATCATGAATTGAATCATGAATCATGAATCGAATCATGAATCATGAATCGAGTCATGAATCATGAATTGAATCATGAATCATGAATCATGAATTATGAATTGAATCATGAATCATGAAACGAATCATGAATCATGAATTGAATCATGAATTGAATCATAATTTATGAATCGAATCATGAATCATTAATCATGAATTGAATCATGAATCATGAATTATGTATGGAATCATGAATTAATGAATTGAATCATGAATTGAATAATGAATCATGAAATGAATTATGAATCATGAATCGAATCATAAATCATGAATCGAATCATGAATCATGAATTGAATTATGAATCATGAATCGAATCATGAATCGAATCATGAATCATGAATTGAATCATGAATTGAATCATGAATCATGAAGCATGAAATGAATCATGAATCGAATCATGAATCATGAATCGAATCATGAATCATGAATCAAATCATGAATCATGAATCATGAATTGAATCATGAATTGAATCATGAATTATGAACTAAATCATGAATCAAGATTCATGAATAATGAATTTAAATCATGAATCATGAATCATGAATTGAATCATGAATCATGAATCATGAATTGAATCATGAATCATGAATCATGAATTATGAATTGAATCATGAATCATGAAACGAATCATGAATCATGAATTGAATCATGAATTGAATCATAATTTATGAATCGAATCATGAATCATGAATCATGAATTGAATCATGAATTGAATCATGAATCATGAACTAAATCATGAATCAAGATTCATGAATAATGAATTTAAATCATGAATCATGAATCATGAATTGAATCATGAATCATGAATCATGAATTGAATCATGAATCATGAATCATGAATTATGAATTGAATCATGAATCATGAAACGAATCATGAATCATGAATTGAATCATGAATTGAATCATAATTTATGAATCGAATCATGAATCATGAATCATGAATTGAATCATGAATCATAAATTATGTATGGAATCATGAATTAATGAATTGAATCATGAATTGAATAATGAATCATGAAATGAATTATGAATCATGAATTGAATCATAAATCATGAATCGAATCATGAATCATGAATCGAATCATGAATCATGAATCAAATCATGAATCATGAATCATGAATTGAATCATGAATCATGAATTGAATCATGAATTGAATCATGAATCATGAACTGAATCATAAATCATTAATCATGAATTAAATCATGAATCATGAACTAAATCATGAATCAAGAATCTTGAATCATGAATCAAATCATGAATCATGAATTGAATCATGCATCATTAATCATGAATTATGAATTGAATCATGAATCATGAATTGAATCATGAATCATGAATTGAATCATGAATTGAATCATGAATCATGAATTGAATCATAAATCATTAATCATGAATTGAATCATGAATCATGAACTAAATCATGAATCAAGAATCATGAATCAAATCATGAATCATGAATTGAATCATGAATCATTAATCATGAATTGAATCATGAATCATGAAATGAATCATGAATCATAAAATGAATCATGAATTGAATCATGATTCGAATCATAAATCATGAATCGAATCATGAATCATAAATTGAATCATGAATCATTAATCATGAATTGAATCATGAATCATGAAATGAATCATGAATCATAAAATAAATCATGAATTGAATCATGATTCGAATCATAAATCATGAATCGAATCATGAATCATAAATTGAATCATGAATCATGAATTGATGATGCATGAAATGAATCATGAATTGAATCATGAATTATGAATCATGAATCATGATTCAAATCATGAATCATGAATCATGAATTGAATCATGAATCATGAATCATGAATTATGAATTGAATCATGAATTGAATCATGATTTATGAATCGAATCATGAATCATGAATCGAATCATGAATCATGAATCATAATTTGAATCATGGATCATGAATCATGAATGCAATCATGAATCATGAATTGAATCATGAATCATGAATCGAATCATGAATCATGAATCATGAATTGAATCATGAATCATGAATTGAATCATGAATTGAATCATGAATCATGAATTGAATCATAAATCATTAATCATGAATTAAATCATGAATCATGAACTAAATCATGAATCAAGAATCTTGAATCATGAATCAAATCATGAATCATGAATTGAATCATGCATCATTAATCATGAATTATGAATTGAATCATGAATTGAATCATGAATCATGAATTGAATCATGAATTGAATCATGAATCATGAATTGAATCATAAATCATTAATCATGAATTGAATCATGAATCATGAACTAAATCATGAATCAAGAATCATGAATCATGAATCAAATCATGAATCATGAATTGAATCATGAATCATTAATCATGAATTGAATCATGAATCATGAAATGAATCATGAATCATAAAATGAATCATGAATTGAATCATGATTCGAATCATAAATCATGAATCGAATCATGAATCATAAATTGAATCATGAATCATTAATCATGAATTGAATCATGAATCATGAAATGAATCATGAATCATAAAATGAATCATGAATTGAATCATGATTCGAATCATAAATCATGAATCGAATCATGAATCATAAATTGAATCATGAATCATGAATTGATGATGCATGAAATGAATCATGAATTGAATCATGAATTATGAATCATGAATCATGATTCAAATCATGAATCATGAATCATGAATTGAATCATGAATCATGAATCATGAATTATGAATTGAATCATGAATCATGAAACGAATCATGAATCATGAATTGAATCATGAATTGAATCATGATTTATGAATCGAATCATGAATCATGAATCGAATCATGAATCATGAATCATAATTTGAATCATGGATCATGAATCATGAATGCAATCATGAATCATGAATTGAATCATGAATCATGAATCGAATCATGAATCATGAATTGAATAATGAATCATGAAATGAATCATGAATCATGAATTGAATCATGAATCATGAATCGAATCATGAATGATGAATCGAGTCATGAATCATGAATTGAATCATGAATCATGAATTGAAACATGAATCATGAATCATGAATTGAATCATGAATCATGAAATAAATCATGAATTGAATCATGAATTGAATCATGATTTATGAATCGAATCATGAATCATGAATCGAATCATGAATCATGAATCATAATTTGAATCATGGATCATGAATCATGAATGCAATCATGAATCATGAATTGAATCATGAATCATGAATCGAATCATGAATCATGAATTGAATAATGAATCATGAAATGAATCATGAATCATGAATTGAATCATGAATCATGAATCGAATCATGAATCATGAATCGAGTCATGAATCATGAATTGAATCATGAATCATGAATTGAAACATGAATCATGAATCATGAATTGAATCATGAATCATGAAATAAATCATGAATTGAATCATGAATTGAATCATGAATCATGAAATAAATCATGAATTGAATCATGAATTGAATCATGAATCATGAATCGAATCATGAATCATGAATTGAATCATGAATCATGAATTGAATCAAGAATCATTCATCATGAATTAAATCATGAATCATGAAATAAATCATGAAATGAATCATGAATCATGAAATGAATCATGAATCATGAATTGAATCATGAATCATGAATCGAATCATGAATCATGAATTGAATCATGAATCATGAATTGAATCAAGAATCATTAATCATGAATTAAATCATGAATCATGAAATAAATCATGAATTGAATCATGAATCATGAAATAAATCATGAATCGAATCATGAATCATGAAATAAATCATGAATCGAATCATGAATTAAATAATGAATCATGAATTGAATCATGAATCATGAATCATGAATTAAATCATGAATCATAAATCGACTCATGAATCATGAATTAAATCATGAATCTTCAATCGAATCATGAATCATGAATTGAATCATGAATTGAATCATGAATCGAATCATGAATCGAATCATAAATCATGAATTGAATCATGAATCATGAATTAAATCATGAATTGAATCATGAATTGAATCATGAATCATGAATTGAATCATGAATCATGAATTGAATCATAAATCATGAATTGAATCGTGAATCATGAATCATGAATTAAATCATGAATCAAATCATGAATCATGAATCATGAATTGAATCATGAATCATGAATTGAATCATGAATCGTGAATCATGAATGGAATCATGAATCATGAATTGAATCATGAATTGAATCATGAATCATGAACTAAATCATGAATCAAGATTCATGAATCATGAATTTAAATCATGAATCATGAATTGAATCATGAATCATGAATTGAATCATGAATCATAAATCATGAATTGAATCATGAATCATGAATCATGAATTGAATCATGAATCATGAATCATGAATTATGAATTGAATCATGAATCATGAAACGAATCATGAATCATGAATTGAACCATAATTTATGAATCGAATCATGAATCATGAATCATGAATTGAATCATGAATCGTGAATCATGAATTGAATCATGAATCATGAATTGAATCATGAATCATGAATCATGAATTGAATCATGAATCATGAATCATGAATTGAATCATGAATCATGAATCGAATCATGAATCGAATCATGAATTATGAATTGAATCATGGATCATGAAACGAATCATGAATCATGAATTGAATCATAATTTATGAATCGAATCATGAATCATGAATCATGAATTGAATCATGAATCATGAATAATGAATGGAATCATGAATCATGAATCGAATCATGAATCGAATCATGAATCATGAATTGAATCATGAATTGAATAATGAATCATGAAATGAATCATGAATCATGAATCGAATCATAAATCATGAATCGAATCATGAATCATGAATTGAATTATGAATCATGAATCGAATCATGAATCGAATCATGAATCGAATCATGAATTGAATCATGAATCGTGAATCATGAAATGAATCATGAATCATGAATTGAATCATAAATCATTAATCATGAATTGAATCATGAATCATGAAATGAATCATGAATCATGAATTGAATCATAAATCATTAATCATGAATCGAATCATGAATCATGAAATGAATCATGAATCATGAATCGAATCATGAATCGAATCATGAATCGAATCATGAATTGAATCATGAATCGTGAATCATGAAATGAATCATGAATCATGAATCAAATCATGAATCATGAATCATGAATTGAATCATGAATCATGAATCATGAATTGAATCATGAATCATGAATCATGAATTATGAATTGAATCATGAATCATGAAACGAATCATGAATCATGAATTGAATCATGAATTGAATCATGATTTATGAATCGAATCATGAATCATGAATCGAATCATGAATCATGAATCATAATTTGAATCATGAATCATGAATCATGAATGGAATCATGAATCATGAATTGAATCATGAATCATGAATCGAATCATGAATCATGAATTGAATAATGAATCATGAAATGAATCATGAATCATGAATTGAATCATGAATCATGAATCGAATCATGAATCATGAATCGAGTCATGAATCATGAATTGAATCATGAATCATGAATCATGAATTATGAATTGAATCATGAATCATGAAACGAATCATGAATCATGAATTGAATCATGAATTGAATCATAATTTATGAATCGAATCATGAATCATTAATCATGAATTGAATCATGAATCATGAATTATGTATGGAATCATGAATTAATGAATTGAATCATGAATTGAATAATGAATCATGAAATGAATTATGAATCATGAATCGAATCATAAATCATGAATCGAATCATGAATCATGAATTGAATTATGAATCATGAATCGAATCATGAATCGAATCATGAATCATGAATTGAATCATGAATTGAATCATGAATCATGAAGCATGAAATGAATCATGAATCGAATCATGAATCATGAATCGAATCATGAATCATGAATCAAATCATGAATCATGAATCATGAATTGAATCATGAATTGAATCATGAATTATGAACTAAATCATGAATCAAGATTCATGAATAATGAATTTAAATCATGAATCATGAATCATGAATTGAATCATGAATCATGAATCATGAATTGAATCATGAATCATGAATCATGAATTATGAATTGAATCATGAATCATGAAACGAATCATGAATCATGAATTGAATCATGAATTGAATCATAATTTATGAATCGAATCATGAATCATGAATCATGAATTGAATCATGAATTGAATCATGAATCATGAACTAAATCATGAATCAAGATTCATGAATAATGAATTTAAATCATGAATCATGAATCATGAATTGAATCATGAATCATGAATCATGAATTGAATCATGAATCATGAATCATGAATTATGAATTGAATCATGAATCATGAAACGAATCATGAATCATGAATTGAATCATGAATTGAATCATAATTTATGAATCGAATCATGAATCATGAATCATGAATTGAATCATGAATCATGAATTATGTATGGAATCATGAATTAATGAATTGAATCATGAATTGAATAATGAATCATGAAATGAATTATGAATCATGAATTGAATCATAAATCATGAATCGAATCATGAATCATGAATCGAATCATGAATCATGAATCAAATCATGAATCATGAATCATGAATTGAATCATGAATCATGAATTGAATCATGAATTGAATCATGAATCATGAACTGAATCATAAATCATTAATCATGAATTAAATCATGAATCATGAACTAAATCATGAATCAAGAATCTTGAATCAAATCATGAATCATGAATTGAATCATGAATCATTAATCATGAATTGAATCATGAATCATGAAATGAATCATGAATCATAAAATGAATCATGAATTGAATCATGATTCGAATCATAAATCATGAATCGAATCATGAATCATAAATTGAATCATGAATCATTAATCATGAATTGAATCATGAATCATGAAATGAATCATGAATCATAAAATAAATCATGAATTGAATCATGATTCGAATCATAAATCATGAATCGAATCATGAATCATAAATTGAATCATGAATCATGAATTGATGATGCATGAAATGAATCATGAATTGAATCATGAATTATGAATCATGAATCATGATTCAAATCATGAATCATGAATCATGAATTGAATCATGAATCATGAATCATGAATTATGAATTGAATCATGAATTGAATCATGATTTATGAATCGAATCATGAATCATGAATCGAATCATGAATCATGAATCATAATTTGAATCATGGATCATGAATCATGAATGCAATCATGAATCATGAATTGAATCATGAATCATGAATCGAATCATGAATCATGAATTGAATAATGAATCATGAAATGAATCATGAATCATGAATTGAATCATGAATCATGAATCGAATCATGAATCATGAATCGAGTCATGAATCATGATATGAATCATGAATCATGAATTGAAACATGAATTATGAATCATGAATTGAATCATGAATCATGAAATAAATCATGAATTGAATCATGAATTGAATCATGATTTATGAATCGAATCATGAATCATGAATCGAATCATGAATCATGAATCATAATTTGAATCATGGATCATGAATCATGAATGCAATCATGAATCATGAATTGAATCATGAATCATGAATCGAATCATGAATCATGAATTGAATAATGAATCATGAAATGAATCATGAATCATGAATTGAATCATGAATCATGAATCGAATCATGAATCATGAATCGAGTCATGAATCATGAATTGAATCATGAATCATGAATTGAAACATGAATCATGAATCATGAATTGAATCATAAATCATGATTCATGAATTGAATCATGAATCATGAATCATGAAATGAATCATGAATCATGAATTGAATCATGAATCGAATCATGAATCATGAATCGAATCATGAATCATGCATTGAATCATGAATCATAAATTGAATCATGAATCATGAATCGAATCATAAATCATGAATTGAATCATGAATCATGAATTGAATCATGAATCATGAATACAATCATGAATTCAATCATGAATCATAAATCATGAAATGAATCATGAATTAAATCATGAAATGAATCATGTATCATGAATTGAATCATAAATCATTAATCATTAATTGAATCATGAATTATGAACTAAATCATGAATTGAATCATGAATCATGAAACGAATCATAAATCATGAATCAAATCATGAATCATGAATCAAATCATGAATCATGAATCATGAATTGAATCATGAATCGAATCATGAATCAGGAATTAAATCATGAATCATTAATCATGAATCATGAATCATGAATCGAATCATGAATCATGAATTGAATCATAAATCATAATTTGAATCATGAATCATGAATCATGAAATGAATCATGAATCATGAATTGAATCATGAATTGAATCATAAATCATGAATCGAATCATGAATCATGAATTGAATCATGAATCATGACTTGATGATGCATGAAATGAATCATGAATTGAATCATAAATCATGAAACGAATCATGAATCGAATCATGAATCATGAATTGAATCATCAATCATTAATCATGAATTGAATCATGAATCATGAGTCATGAATTATGAATTGAATCATGAATCATGAAACGAATCATGAATCATGAATTGAATCATGATTTATGAATTGAATCATGAATCATGAATGGAATCATGAATCATGAATCGAATCATGAATCATGAATCAAATCATGAATCATGAATTGAATCATGAATTGAATAATGATTCATGAATCGAATCATGAATCATGAATTGAATCATGAATCATGAATTGAATCATGAATCATGAATTGAATCATGAATCATTAATTGAATCATGAATCATGAAATAAATCATGAATTGAATCATGAATCATGAATTAAATCATGAATTGAATCATGAATTGAATCATGAATCATGAATTGAATCATGAATTGAATCATGAATCATGAACTAAATCATGAATCAAGATTCATGAATAATGAATTTAAATCATGAATCATGAATCATGAATTGAATCATGAATCATGAATCATGAATTGAATCATGAATCATGAATCATGAATTATGAATTGAATCATGAATCATGAAACGAATCATGAATCATGAATTGAATCATGAATTGAATCATAATTTATGAATCGAATCATGAATCATGAATCATGAATTGAATCATGAATTGAATCATGAATCATGAACTAAATCATGAATCAAGATTCATGAATAATGAATTTAAATCATGAATCATGAATCATGAATTGAATCATGAATCATGAATCATGAATTGAATCATGAATCATGAATCATGAATTATGAATTGAATCATGAATCATGAAACGAATCATGAATCATGAATTGAATCATGAATTGAATCATAATTTATGAATCGAATCATGAATCATGAATCATGAATTGAATCATGAATTGAATCATGAATTATGAACTAAATCATGAATCAAGATTCATGAATAATGAATTTAAATCATGAATCATGAATCATGAATTGAATCATGAATCATGAATCATGAATTGAATCATGAATCATGAATCATGAATTATGAATTGAATCATGAATCATGAAACGAATCATGAATCATGAATTGAATCATGAATTGAATCATAATTTATGAATCGAATCATGAATCATGAATCATGAATTGAATCATGAATTGAATCATGAATCATGAACTAAATCATGAATCAAGATTCATGAATAATGAATTTAAATCATGAATCATGAATCATGAATTGAATCATGAATCATGAATCATGAATTGAATCATGAATCATGAATCATGAATTATGAATTGAATCATGAATCATGAAACGAATCATGAATCATGAATTGAATCATGAATTGAATCATAATTTATGAATCGAATCATGAATCATGAATCATGAATTGAATCATGAATCATGAATTATGTATGGAATCATGAATTAATGAATTGAATCATGAATTGAATAATGAATCATGAAATGAATTATGAATCATGAATTGAATCATAAATCATGAATCGAATCATGAATCATGAATCGAATCATGAATCATGAATCAAATCATGAATCATGAATCATGAATTGAATCATGAATCATGAATTGAATCATGAATTGAATCATGAATCATGAATTGAATCATAAATCATTAATCATGAATTAAATCATGAATCATGAACTAAATCATGAATCAAGAATCTTGAATCATGAATCAAATCATGAATCATGAATTGAATCATGCATCATTAATCATGAATTATGAATTGAATCATGAATCATGAATTGAATCATGAATCATGAATTGAATCATGAATTGAATCATGAATCATGAATTGAATCATAAATCATTAATCATGAATTGAATCATGAATCATGAACTAAATCATGAATCAAGAATCATGAATCATGAATCAAATCATGAATCATGAATTGAATCATGAATCATGAAATGAATCATGAATCATAAAATGAATCATGAATTGAATCATGATTCGAATCATAAATCATGAATCGAATCATGAATCATAAATTGAATCATGAATCATTAATCATGAATTGAATCATGAATCATGAAATGAATCATGAATCATAAAATAAATCATGAATTGAATCATGATTCGAATCATAAATCATGAATCAAATCATGAATCATAAATTGAATCATGAATCATGAATTGATGATGCATGAAATGAATCATGAATTGAATCATGAATTATGAATCATGAATCATGATTCAAATCATGAATCATGAATCATGAATTGAATCATGAATCATGAATCATGAATTATGAATTGAATCATGAATCATGAAACGAATCATGAATCATGAATTGAATCATGAATTGAATCATGATTTATGAATCGAATCATGAATCATGAATCGAATCATGAATCATGAATCATAATTTGAATCATGGATCATGAATCATGAATGCAATCATGAATCATGAATTGAATCATGAATCATGAATCGAATCATGAATCATGAATTGAATAATGAATCATGAAATGAATCATGAATCATGAATTGAATCATGAATCATGAATCGAATCATGAATCATGAATCGAGTCATGAATCATGAATTGAATCATGAATCATGAATTGAAACATGAATCATGAATCATGAATTGAATCATGAATCATGAAATAAATCATGAATTGAATCATGAATTGAATCATGATTTATGAATCGAATCATGAATCATGAATCGAATCATGAATCATGAATCATAATTTGAATCATGGATCATGAATCATGAATGCAATCATGAATCATGAATTGAATCATGAATCATGAATCGAATCATGAATCATGAATTGAATAATGAATCATGAAATGAATCATGAATCATGAATTGAATCATGAATCATGAATCGAATCATGAATCATGAATCGAGTCATGAATCATGAATTAAATCATGAATCATGAATTGAAACATGAATCATGAATCATGAATTGAATCATAAATCATGATTCATGAATTGAATCATGAATCATGAATCATGAAATGAATCATGAATCATGAATTGAATCATGAATCGAATCATGAATCATGAATCGAATCATGAATCATGCATTGAATCATGAATCATAAATTGAATCATGAATCATGAATCGAATCATAAATCATGAATTGAATCATGAATCATGAATTGAATCATGAATCATGAATTCAATCATGAATTCAATCATGAATCATAAATCATTAATCATGAATTGAATCATGAATTATGAACTAAATCATGAATTGAATCATGAATCATGAAACGAATCATAAATCATGAATCAAATCATGAATCATGAATCAAATCATGAATCATGAATTGAATCATGAATCGAATCATGAATCAGGAATTAAATCATGAATCATTAATCATGAATCATGAATCATGAATCGAATCATGAATCATGAATCATGAATTGAATCATGAATCATAATTTGAATCATGAATCATGAATCATGAAATGAATCATGAATCATGAATTGAATCATGAATTGAATCATAAATCATGAATCGAATCATGAATCATGAATTGAATCATGAATCATGACTTGATGATGCATGAAATGAATCATGAATTGAATCATAAATCATGAAACGAATCATGAATCGAATCATGAATCATGAATTGAATCATCAATCATTAATCATGAATTGAATCATGAATCATGAGTCATGAATTATGAATTGAATCATGAATCATGAAATGAATCATGAATTGAATCATGATTTATGAATTGAATCATGAATCATGAATGGAATCATGAATCATGAATCGAATCATGAATCATGAATCAAATCATGAATCATGAATTGAATCATGAATTGAATAATGATTCATGAATCGAATCATGAATCATGAATCGAATCATGAATCATGAATTGAATCATGAATCTTGAATTGAATCATGAATCATTAATTGAATCATGAATCATGAAATAAATCATGAATTGAATCATGAATCATGAATTAAATCATGAATTGAATCATGAATTGAATCATGAATCATGAATTGAATCATGAATTGAATCATGAATCATGAACTAAATCATGAATCAAGATTCATGAATAATGAATTTAAATCATGAATCATGAATCATGAATTGAATCATGAATCATGAATCATGAATTGAATCATGAATCATGAATCATGAATTATGAATTGAATCATGAATCATGAAACGAATCATGAATCATGAATTGAATCATGAATTGAATCATAATTTATGAATCGAATCATGAATCATGAATCATGAATTGAATCATGAATTGAATCATGAATCATGAACTAAATCATGAATCAAGATTCATGAATAATGAATTTAAATCATGAATCATGAATTGAATCATGAATCATGAATCATGAATTGAATCATGAATCATGAATCATGAATTATGAATTGAATCATGAATCATGAAACGAATCATGAATCATGAATTGAATCATGAATTGAATCATAATTTATGAATCGAATCATGAATCATGAATCATGAATTGAATCATGAATTGAATCATGAATTATGAACTAAATCATGAATCAAGATTCATGAATAATGAATTTAAATCATGAATCATGAATCATGAATTGAATCATGAATCATGAATCATGAATTGAATCATGAATCATGAATCATGAATTATGAATTGAATCATGAATCATGAAACGAATCATGAATCATGAATTGAATCATGAATTGAATCATAATTTATGAATCGAATCATGAATCATGAATCATGAATTGAATCATGAATTGAATCATGAATCATGAACTAAATCATGAATCAAGATTCATGAATAATGAATTTAAATCATGAATCATGAATCATGAATTGAATCATGAATCATGAATCATGAATTGAATCATGAATCATGAATCATGAATTATGAATTGAATCATGAATCATGAAACGAATCATGAATCATGAATTGAATCATGAATTGAATCATAATTTATGAATCGAATCATGAATCATGAATCATGAATTGAATCATGAATCATGAATTATGTATGGAATCATGAATTAATGAATTGAATCATGAATTGAATAATGAATCATGAAATGAATTATGAATCATGAATCGAATCATAAATCATGAATCGAATCATGAATCATGAATTGAATTATGAATCATGAATCGAATCATGAATCGAATCATAAATCATGAATTGAATCATGAATTGAATCATGAATCATGAAGCATGAATGAATCATGAATCGAATCATGAATCATGAATCGAATCATGAATTGAATTATGAATCATGAAATGAATCATGAATCATGAATTGAATCATGAATCATGAATTGAATCATGAATAATGAATCATGAATCATGAATTGAATCATGAATTGAATCATGAATCATGAATCATGAATTGAATTATGAATCATGATTTAAATCATGAATCATTAATTGAATAATGAATCATGAATCGAATCATGAATCATGAATCGAATCATGAATTGAATCATGAATCATGAATCATGAATCATGAATTGAATCATGAATCATGATTTAAATCATGAATCATTAATTGAATCATGAATCATGAATCGAATCATGAATCATGAATCGAATCATGAATTGAATCATGAATTATGAATCATGAAATGAATCATGAATCATGAATTGAATCATGAATTGAAACATGAATTGAATCATGAATCGAATCATAAACCATGAATCATGAATTGAATTATGAATCATGAATTGAATCATGAATTGAATCATGAATCATGAATCGAATCATTAATTAGGAATTGAATCATGAATTATGAATCATGAATCATGAATCGAATCATAAATCATGATTCATGAATTGAATCATGAATCATGAATCATGAAATGAATCATGAATCATGAATTGAATCATGAATCGATTCATGAATCATGAATCGAATCATGAATCATGCATTGAATCATGAATCATAAATTGAATCATGAATCGAATCATAAATCATGAATTGAATCATGAATCATGAATTGAATCATGAATCATGAATTCAATCATGAATTCAATCATGAATCATAAATCATGAAATGAATCATGAATTAAATCATGAAATGAATCATGTATCATGAATTGAATCATAAATCATTAATCATGAATTGAATCATGAATTATGAACTAAATCATGAATTGAATCATGAATCATGAAACGAATCATAAATCATGAATCAAATCATGAATCATGAATCAAATCATGAATCATGAATCATGAATTGAATCATGAATCGAATCATGAATCAGGAATTAAATCATGAATCATTAATCATGAATCATGAATCATGAATCGAATCATGAATCATGAATCATGAATTGAATCATGAATCATAATTTGAATCATGAATCATGAATCATGAAATGAATCATGAATCATGAATTGAATCATGAATTGAATCATAAATCATGAATCGAATCATGAATCATGAATTGAATCATGAATCATGACTTGATGATGCATGAAATGAATCATGAATTGAATCATAAATCATGAAACGAATCATGAATCGAATCATGAATCATGAATTGAATCATCAATCATTAATCATGAATTGAATCATGAATCATGAGTCATGAATTATGAATTGAATCATGAATCATGAAACGAATCATGAATCATGAATTGAATCATGATTTATGAATTGAATCATGAATCATGAATGGAATCATGAATCATGAATCGAATCATGAATCATGAATCAAATCATGAATCATGAATTGAATCATGAATTGAATAATGATTCATGAATCGAATCATGAATCATGAATCGAATCATGAATCATGAATTGAATCATGAATCATGAATTGAATCATGAATCATTAATTGAATCATGAATCATGAAATAAATCATGAATTGAATCATGAATCATGAATTAAATCATGAATTGAATCATGAATTGAATCATGAATCATGAATTGAATCATGAATTGAATCATGAATCATGAACTTAATCATGAATCAAGATTCATGAATAATGAATTTAAATCATGAATCATGAATCATGAATTGAATCATGAATCATGAATCATGAATTGAATCATGAATCATGAATCATGAATTATGAATTGAATCATGAATCATGAAACGAATCATGAATCATGAATTGAATCATGAATTGAATCATAATTTATGAATCGAATCATGAATCATGAATCATGAATTGAATCATGAATTGAATCATGAATCATGAACTAAATCATGAATCAAGATTCATGAATAATGAATTTAAATCATGAATCATGAATCATGAATTGAATCATGAATCATGAATCATGAATTGAATCATGAATCATGAATCATGAATTATGAATTGAATCATGAATCATGAAACGAATCATGAATCATGAATTGAATCATGAATTGAATCATAATTTATGAATCGAATCATGAATCATGAATCATGAATTGAATCATGAATTGAATCATGAATTATGAACTAAATCATGAATCAAGATTCATGAATAATGAATTTAAATCATGAATCATGAATCATGAATTGAATCATGAATCATGAATCATGAATTGAATCATGAATCATGAATCATGAATTATGAATTGAATCATGAATCATGAAACGAATCATGAATCATGAATTGAATCATGAATTGAATCATAATTTATGAATCGAATCATGAATCATGAATCATGAATTGAATCATGAATTGAATCATGAATCATGAACTAAATCATGAATCAAGATTCATGAATAATGAATTTAAATCATGAATCATGAATCATGAATTGAATCATGAATCATGAATCATGAATTGAATCATGAATCATGAATCATGAATTATGAATTGAATCATGAATCATGAAACGAATCATGAATCATGAATTGAATCATGAATTGAATCATAATTTATGAATCGAATCATGAATCATGAATCATGAATTGAATCATGAATCATGAATTATGTATGGAATCATGAATTAATGAATTGAATCATGAATTGAATAATGAATCATGAAATGAATTATGAATCATGAATTGAATCATAAATCATGAATCGAATCATGAATCATGAATTGAATTATGAATCATGAATCGAATCATGAATCGAATCATGAATCATGAATTGAATCATGAATTGAATCATGAATCATGAAGCATGAAATGAATCATGAATCGAATCATGAATCATGAATCGAATCATGAATCATGAATCAAATCATGAATCATGAATCATGAATTGAATCATGAATCATGAATTGAATCATGCATCATTAATCATGAATTATGAATTGAATCATGAATCATGAATTGAATCATGAATCATGAATTGAATCATGAATTGAATCATGAATCATGAATTGAATCATAAATCATTAATCATGAATTGAATCATGAATCATGAACTAAATCATGAATCAAGAATCATGAATCATGAATCAAATCATGAATCATGAATTGAATCATGAATCATTAATCATGAATTGAATCATGAATCATGAAATGAATCATGAATCATAAAATGAATCATGAATTGAATCATGATTCGAATCATAAATCATGAATCGAATCATGAATCATAAATTGAATCATGAATCATTAATCATGAATTGAATCATGAATCATGAAATGAATCATGAATCATAAAATGAATCATGAATTGAATCATGATTCGAATCATAAATCATGAATCGAATCATGAATCATAAATTGAATCATGAATCATGAATTGATGATGCATGAAATGAATCATGAATTGAATCATGAATTATGAATCATGAATCATGATTCAAATCATGAATCATGAATCATGAATTGAATCATGAATCATGAATCATGAATTATGAATTGAATCATGAATCATGAAACGAATCATGAATCATGAATTGAATCATGAATTGAATCATGATTTATGAATCGAATCATGAATCATGAATCGAATCATGAATCATGAATCATAATTTGAATCATGGATCATGAATCATGAATGCAATCATGAATCATGAATTGAATCATGAATCATGAATCGAATCATGAATCATGAATTGAATAATGAATCATGAAATGAATCATGAATCATGAATTGAATCATGAATCATGAATCGAATCATGAATCATGAATCGAGTCATGAATCATGAATTGAATCATGAATCATGAATTGAAACATGAATCATGAATCATGAATTGAATCATGAATCATGAAATAAATCATGAATTGAATCATGAATTGAATCATGATTTATGAATCGAATCATGAATCATGAATCGAATCATGAATCATGAATCATAATTTGAATCATGGATCATGAATCATGAATGCAATCATGAATCATGAATTGAATCATGAATCATGAATCGAATCATGAATCATGAATTGAATAATGAATCATGAAATGAATCATGAATCATGAATTGAATCATGAATCATGAATCGAATCATGAATCATGAATCGAGTCATGAATCATGAATTGAATCATGAATCATGAATTGAAACATGAATCATGAATCATGAATTGAATCATGAATCATGAAATAAATCATGAATTGAATCATGAATTGAATCATGAATCATGAAATAAATCATGAATTGAATCATGAATTGAATCATGAATCATGAATCGAATCATGAATCATGAATTGAATCATGAATCATGAATTGAATCAAGAATCATTCATCATGAATTAAATCATGAATCATGAAATAAATCATGAAATGAATCATGAATCATGAAATGAATCATGAATCATGAATTGAATCATGAATCATGAATCGAATCATGAATCATGAATTGAATCATGAATCATGAATTGAATCAAGAATCATTAATCATGAATTAAATCATGAATCATGAAATAAATCATGAATTGAATCATGAATCATGAAATAAATCATGAATCGAATCATGAATCATGAAATAAATCATGAATCGAATCATGAATTAAATAATGAATCATGAATTGAATCATGAATCATGAATCATGAATTAAATCATGAATCATAAATCGACTCATGAATCATGAATTAAATCATGAATCTTCAATCGAATCATGAATCATGAATTGAATCATGAATTGAATCATGAATCGAATCATGAATCGAATCATAAATCATGAATTGAATCATGAATCATGAATTAAATCATGAATTGAATCATGAATTGAATCATGAATCATGAATTGAATCATGAATCATGAATTGAATCATAAATCATGAATTGAATCGTGAATCATGAATCATGAATTAAATCATGAATCAAATCATGAATCATGAATCATGAATTGAATCATGAATCATGAATTGAATCATGAATCGTGAATCATGAATGGAATCATGAATCATGAATTGAATCATGAATCATGAACTAAATCATGAATCAAGATTCATGAATCATGAATTTAAATCATGAATCATGAATTGAATCATGAATCATGAATTGAATCATGAATCATGAATCATGAATTGAATCATGAATCATGAATCATGAATTGAATCATGAATCATGAATCATGAATTATGAATTGAATCATGAATCATGAAACGAATCATGAATCATGAATTGAACCATAATTTATGAATCGAATCATGAATCATGAATCATGAATTGAATCATGAATCGTGAATCATGAATTGAATCATGAATCATGAATTGAATCATGAATCATGAATCATGAATTGAATCATGAATCATGAATCATGAATTGAATCATGAATCATGAATCATGAATTATGAATTGAATCATGGATCATGAAACGAATCATGAATCATGAATTGAATCATAATTTATGAATCGAATCATGAATCATGAATCATGAATTGAATCATGAATCATGAATAATGAATGGAATCATGAATCATGAATCGAATCATGAATCGAATCATGAATCATGAATTGAATCATGAATTGAATAATGAATCATGAAATGAATCATGAATCATGAATCGAATCATAAATCATGAATCGAATCATGAATCATGAATTGAATTATGAATCATGAATCGAATCATGAATCGAATCATGAATCGAATCATGAATTGAATCATGAATCGTGAATCATGAAATGAATCATGAATCATGAATTGAATCATAAATCATTAATCATGAATTGAATCATGAATCATGAACTAAATCATGAATCAAGAATCATGAATCATGAATCAAATCATGAATCATGAATCATGAATTGAATCATGAATCATGAATCATGAATTGAATCATGAATCATGAATCATGAATTATGAATTGAATCATGAATCATGAAACGAATCATGAATCATGAATTGAATCATGAATTGAATCATGATTTATGAATCGAATCATGAATCATGAATCGAATCATGAATCATGAATCATAATTTGAATCATGAATCATGAATCATGAATGGAATCATGAATCATGAATTGAATCATGAATCATGAATCGAATCATGAATCATGAATTGAATAATGAATCATGAAATGAATCATGAATCATGAATTGAATCATGAATCATGAATCGAATCATGAATCATGAATCGAGTCATGAATCATGAATTGAATCATGAATCATGAATCATGAATTATGAATTGAATCATGAATCATGAAACGAATCATGAATCATGAATTGAATCATGAATTGAATCATAATTTATGAATCGAATCATGAATCATTAATCATGAATTGAATCATGAATCATGAATTATGTATGGAATCATGAATTAATGAATTGAATCATGAATTGAATAATGAATCATGAAATGAATTATGAATCATGAATCGAATCATAAATCATGAATCGAATCATGAATCATGAATTGAATTATGAATCATGAATCGAATCATGAATCGAATCATGAATCATGAATTGAATCATGAATTGAATCATGAATCATGAAGCATGAAATGAATCATGAATCGAATCATGAATCATGAATCGAATCATGAATCATGAATCAAATCATGAATCATGAATCATGAATTGAATCATGAATCATGAATTGAATCATGAATTGAATCATGAATCATGAATTTAATCATAAATCATTAATCATGAATTAAATCATGAATCATGAACTAAATCATGAATCAAGAATCTTGAATCATGAATCAAATCATGAATCATGAATTGAATCATGCATCATTAATCATGAATTATGAATTGAATCATGAATCATGAATTGAATCATGAATCATGAATTGAATCATGAATTGAATCATGAATCATGAATTGAATCATAAATCATTAATCATGAATTAAATCATGAATCATGAACTAAATCATGAATCAAGAATCTAGAATCATGAATCAAATCATGAATCATGAATTGAATCATGCATCATTAATCATGAATTATGAATTGAATCATGAATCATGAAATGAATCATGAATCATGAATTTAATCATGAATTGAATCATGATTTATGAATCGAATCATGAATCATGAATCGAATCATGAATCATGAAACATGAATTGAATCAGGAATCATGAATGGAATCATGAATTGAATAATGAATCATGAAATGAATCATGAATCATGAATTGAATCATGAATAATGAATGGAATCATGAATCATGAATCGAATCATAAAACATGAATTGAATCATGAATCATGAATTGAATCATGAATCATGAATCATGAATTGAATCATGAATCATGAAATAAATCATGAATTGAATCATGAAATGAATCATGAATCATGAATTGAATCATAAATCATTAATCATGAATTGAATCATGAATCATGAACTAAATCATGAATCAAGAATCATGAATCATGAATCAAATCATGAATCATGAATTGAATCATGAATCATTAATCATGAATTGAATCATGAATCATGAAATGAATCATGAATCATAAAATGAATCATGAATCATGAATTGAATCATGATTCGAATCATAAATCATGAATCGAATCATGAATCATAAATTGAATCATGAATCATGAATTGATGATGCATGAAATGAATCATGAATTGAATCATGAATTATGAATCATGAATCATGATTCAAATCATGAATCATGAATCATGAATTGAATCATGAATCATGAATTATGAATTGAATCATGAATCATGAAACGAATCATGAATCATGAATTGAATCATGAATTGAATCATGATTTATGAATCGAATCATGAATCATGAATCGAATCATGAATCATGAATCATAATTTGAATCATGGATCATGAATCATGAATGCAATCATGAATCATGAATTGAATCATGAATCATGAATCGAATCATGAATCATGAATTGAATAATGAATCATGAAATGAATCATGAATCATGAATTGAATCATGAATCATGAATCGAATCATGAATCATGAATCGAGTCATGAATCATGAATTGAATCATGAATCATGAATTGAAACATGAATCATGAATCATGAATTGAATCATGAATCATGAAATAAATCATGAATTGAATCATGAATTGAATCATGAATCATGAAATAAATCATGAATTGAATCATGAATTGAATCATGAATCATGAATTGAATCATGAATCATGAATCATGAAATGAATCATGAATTATGAAATGAATCATGAATCATGAATTGAATCATGAATCATGAATCGAATCATGAATCATGAATTGAATCATGAATCATGAATTGAATCAAGAATCATTCATCATGAATTAAATCATGAATCATGAAATAAATCATGAAATGAATCATGAATCATGAAATGAATCATGAATCATGAATTGAATCATGAATCATGAATCGAATCATGAATCATGAATTGAATCATGAATCATGAATTGAATCAAGAATCATTAATCATGAATTAAATCATGAATCATGAAATAAATCATGAATTGAATCATGAATCATGAAATAAATCATGAATCGAATCATGAATCATGAAATAAATCATGAATCGAATCATGAATTGAATAATGAATCATGAATTGAATCATGAATCATGAATCATGAATTAAATCATGAATCATAAATCGACTCATGAATCATGAATTAAATCATGAATCTTCAATCGAATCATGAATCATGAATTGAATCATGAATTGAATCATGAATCGAATCATGAATCGAATCATAAATCATGAATTGAATCATGAATCATGAATTAAATCATGAATTGAATCATGAATTGAATCATGAATCATGAATTGAATCATGAATCATGAATTGAATCATAAATCATGAATTGAATCATGAATCATGAATCATGAATTAAATCATGAATCAAATCATGAATCATGAATCATGAATTGAATCATGAATCATGAATTGAATCATGAATCGTGAATCATGAATGGAATCATGAATCATGAATCATGAATTGAATCATGAATCATGAACTAAATCATGAATCAAGATTCATGAATCATGAATTTAAATCATGAATCATGAATTGAATCATGAATCATGAATTGAATCATGAATCATGAATCATGAATTGAATCATGAATCATGAATCATGAATTGAATCATGAATCATGAATCATGAATTATGAATTGAATCATGAATCATGAAACGAATCATGAGTCATGAATTGAACCATAATTTATGAATCGAATCATGAATCATGAATCATGAATTGAATCATGAATCGTGAATCATGAATTGAATCATGAATCATGAATTGAATCATGAATTGAATCATGAATCATGAACTAAATCGTGAATCAAGATTCATGAATCATGAATTTAAATCATGAATCATGAATCATGAATTGAATCATGAATCATGAATCATGAATTGAATCATGAATCATGAATCATGAATTATGAATTGAATCATGGATCATGAAACGAATCATGAATCATGAATTGAATCATAATTTATGAATCGAATCATGAATCATGAATCATGAATTGAATCATGAATCATGAATTATGAATGGAATCATGAATCATGAATCGAATCATGAATCGAATCATGAATCATGAATTGAATCATGAATTGAATAATGAATCATGAAATGAATCATGAATCATGAATCGAATCATAAATCATGAATCGAATCATGAATCATGAATTGAATTATGAATCATGAATCGAATCATGAATCGAATCATGAATCGAATCATGAATCGAATCATGAATCATTAATCATGAATTGAATCATGAATTGAATCATGAATCGTGAATCATGAAATGAATCATGAATCATGAATTGAATCATAAATCATTAATCATGAATTTAATCATGAATCATGAACTAAATCATGAATCAAGAATCATGAATCATGAATCAAATCATGAATCATGAATCATGAATTGAATCATGAATCATGAATCATGAATTGAATCATGAATCATGAATCATGAATTATGAATTGAATCATGAATCATGAAACGAATCATGAATCATGAATTGAATCATGAATTGAATCATGATTTATGAATCGAATCATGAATCATGAATCGAATCATGAATCATGAATCATAATTTGAATCATGAATCATGAATCATGAATGGAATCATGAATCATGAATTGAATCATGAATCATGAATCGAATCATGAATCATGAATTGAATAATGAATCATGAAATGAATCATGAATCATGAATTGAATCATGAATCATGAATCGAATCATGAATCATGAATCGAGTCATGAATCATGAATTGAATCATGAATCATGAATTAAAACATGAATCATGAATCATGAATTGAATCATGAATCATGAAATATATCATGAATCATGAATCATGAATTGAATCATGAATTGAATCATGAATCATGAACTAAATCATGAATCAAGATTCATGAATAATGAATTTAAATCATGAATCATGAATCATGAATTGAATCATGAATCATGAATCATGAATTGAATCATGAATCATGAATCATGAATTATGAATTGAATCATGAATCATGAAACGAATCATGAATCATGAATTGAATCATGAATTGAATCATAATTTATGAATCGAATCATGAATCATGAATCATGAATTGAATCATGAATCATGAATTATGTATGGAATCATGAATTAATGAATTGAATCATGAATTGAATAATGAATCATGAAATGAATTATGAATCATGAATCGAATCATAAATCATGAATCGAATCATGAATCATGAATTGAATTATGAATCATGAATCGAATCATGAATCGAATCATGAATCATGAATTGAATCATGAATTGAATCATGAATCATGAAGCATGAAATGAATCATGAATCGAATCATGAATCATGAATCGAATCATGAATTGAATTATGAATCATGAAATGAATCATGAATCATGAATTGAATCATGAATCATGAATTGAATCATGAATAATGAATCATGAATCATGAATTGAATCATGAATTGAATCATGAATCATGAATCATGAATTGAATTATGAATCATGATTTAAATCATGAATCATTAATTGAATCATGAATCATGAATCGAATCATGAATCATGAATCGAATCATGAATTGAATCATGAATCATGAATCATGAATCATGAATTGAATCATGAATCATGATTTAAATCATGAATCATTAATTGAATCATGAATCATGAATCGAATCATGAATCATGAATCGAATCATGAATTGAATCATGAATTATGAATCATGAAATGAATCATGAATCATGAATTGAATCATGAATTGAAACATGAATTGAATCATGAATCGAATCATAAACCATGAATCATGAATTGAATTATGAATCATGAATTGAATCATGAATTGAATCATGAATCATGAATCGAATCATTAATTAGGAATTGAATCATGAATTATGAATCATGAATCATGAATCGAATCATAAATCATGATTCATGAATTGAATCATGAATCATGAATCATGAAATGAATCATGAATCATGAATTGAATCATGAATCGAATCATGAATCATGAATCGAATCATGAATCATGCATTGAATCATGAATCATAAATTGAATCATGAATCATGAATCGAATCATAAATCATGAATTGAATCATGAATCATGAATTGAATCATGAATCTTGAATTCAATCATGAATTCAATCATGAATCATAAATCATAAAATGAATCATGAATTAAATCATGAAATGAATCATGTATCATGAATTGAATCATAAATCATTAATCATGAATTGAATCATGAATTATGAACTAAATCATGAATTGAATCATGAATCATGAAACGAATCATAAATCATGAATCAAATCATGAATCATGAATCAAATCATGAATCATGAATCATGAATTGAATCATGAATCGAATCATGAATCAGGAATTAAATCATGAATCATTAATCATGAATCATGAATCATGAATCGAATCATGAATCATGAATCATGAATTGAATCATGAATCATAATTTGAATCATGAATCATGAATCATGAAATGAATCATGAATCATGAATTGAATCATGAATTGAATCATAAATCATGAATCGAATCATGAATCATGAATTGAATCATGAATCATGACTTGATGATGCATGAAATGAATCATGAATTGAATCATAAATCATGAAACGAATCATGAATCGAATCATGAATCATGAATTGAATCATCAATCATTAATCATGAATTGAATCATGAATCATGAGTCATGAATTATAAATTGAATCATGAATCATGAAACGAATCATGAATCATGAATTGAATCATGATTTATGAATTGAATCATGAATCATGAATGGAATCATGAATCATGAATCGAATCATGAATCATGAATCAAATCATGAATCATGAATTGAATCATGAATTGAATAATGATTCATGAATCGAATCATGAATCATGAATCGAATCATGAATCATGAATTGAATCATGAATCATGAATTGAATCATGAATCATTAATTGAATCATGAATCATGAAATAAATCATGAATTGAATCATGAATCATGAATTAAATCATGAATTGAATCATGAATTGAATCATGAATCATGAATTGAATCATGAATTGAATCATGAATCATGAACTAAATCATGAATCAAGATTCATGAATAATGAATTAAAATCATGAATCATGAATCATGAATTGAATCATGAATCATGAATCATGAATTGAATCATGAATCATGAATCATGAATTATGAATTGAATCATGAATCATGAAACGAATCATGAATCATGAATTGAATCATGAATTGAATCATAATTTATGAATCGAATCATGAATCATGAATCATGAATTGAATCATGAATTGAATCATGAATCATGAACTAAATCATGAATCAAGATTCATGAATAATGAATTTAAATCATGAATCATGAATCATGAATTGAATCATGAATCATGAATCATGAATTGAATCATGAATCATGAATCATGAATTATGAATTGAATCATGAATCATGAAACGAATCATGAATCATGAATTGAATCATGAATTGAATCATAATTTATGAATCGAATCATGAATCATGAATCATGAATTGAATCATGAATTGAATCATGAATTATGAACTAAATCATGAATCAAGATTCATGAATAATGAATTTAAATCATGAATCATGAATCATGAATTGAATCATGAATCATGAATCATGAATTGAATCATGAATCATGAATCATGAATTATGAATTGAATCATGAATCATGAAACGAATCATGAATCATGAATTGAATCATGAATTGAATCATAATTTATGAATCGAATCATGAATCATGAATCATGAATTGAATCATGAATTGAATCATGAATCATGAACTAAATCATGAATTTAAATCATGAATCATGAATCATTAATTGAATCATGAATCATGAATCATTAATTGAATCATGAATCATGAATCATGAATTATGAATTGAATCATGAATCATGAAACGAATCATGAATCATGAATTGAATCATGAATTGAATCATAATTTATGAATCGAATCATGAATCATGAATCATGAATTGAATCATGAATCATGAATTATGTATGGAATCATGAATTAATGAATTGAATCATGAATTGAATAATGAATCATGAAATGAATTATGAATCATGAATTGAATCATAAATCATGAATCGAATCATGAATCATGAATTGAATTATGAATCATGAATCGAATCATGAATCGAATCATGAATCATGAATTGAATCATGAATTGAATCATGAATCATGAAGCATGAAATGAATCATGAATCGAATCATGAATCATGAATCAAATCATGAATCATGAATCAAATCATGAATCATGAATCATGAATTGAATCATGAATCATGAATTGAATCATGAATTGAATCATGAATCATGAATTGAATCATAAATCATTAATCATGAATTAAATCATGAATCATGAACTAAATCATGAATCAAGAATCTTGAATCATGAATCAAATCATGAATCATGAATTGAATCATGCATCATTAATCATGAATTATGAATTGAATCATGAATCATGAATTGAATCATGAATCATGAATTGAATCATGAATTGAATCATGAATCATGAATTGAATCATAAATCATTAATCATGAATTGAATCATGAATCATGAACTAAATCATGAATCAAGAATCATGAATCATGAATCAAATCATGAATCATGAATTGAATCATGAATCATTAATCATGAATTGAATCATGAATCATGAAATGAATCATGAATCATAAAATGAATCATGAATTGAATCATGATTCGAATCATAAATCATGAATCGAATCATGAATCATAAATTGAATCATGAATCATGAATTGATGATGCATGAAATGAATCATGAATTGAATCATGAATTATGAATCATGAATCATGATTCAAATCATGAATCATGAATCATGAATTGAATCATGAATCATGAATCATGAATTATGAATTGAATCATGAATCATGAAACGAATCATGAATCATGAATTGAATCATGAATTGAATCATGATTTATGAATCGAATCATGAATCATGAATCGAATCATGAATCATGAATCATAATTTGAATCATGGATCATGAATCATGAATGCAATCATGAATCATGAATTGAATCATGAATCATGAATCGAATCATGAATCATGAATTGAATAATGAATCATGAAATGAATCATGAATCATGAATTGAATCATGAATCATGAATCGAATCATGAATCATGAATCGAGTCATGAATCATGAATTGAATCATGAATCATGAATTGAAACATGAATCATGAATCATGAATTGAATCATGAATCATGAAATAAATCATGAATTGAATCATGAATTGAATCATGATTTATGAATCGAATCATGAATCATGAATCGAATCATGAATCATGAATCATAATTTGAATCATGGATCATGAATCATGAATGCAATCATGAATCATGAATTGAATCATGAATCATGAATCGAATCATGAATCATGAATTGAATAATGAATCATGAAATGAATCATGAATCATGAATTGAATCATGAATCATGAATCGAATCATGAATCATGAATCGAGTCATGAATCATGAATTGAATCATGAATCATGAATTGAAACATGAATCATGAATCATGAATTGAATCATGAATCATGAAATAAATCATGAATTGAATCATGAATTGAATCATGAATCATGAAATAAATCATGAATTGAATCATGAATTGAATCATGAATCATGAATCGAATCATGAATCATGAATTGAATCATGAATCATGAATTGAATCAAGAATCATTCATCATGAATTAAATCATGAATCATGAAATAAATCATGAAATGAATCATGAATCATGAAATGAATCTTGAATCATGAATTGAATCATGAATCATGAATCGAATCATGAATCATGAATTGAATCATGAATCATGAATTGAATCAAGAATCATTAATCATGAATTAAATCATGAATCATGAAATAAATCATGAATTGAATCATGAATCATGAAATAAATCATGAATCGAATCATGAATCATGAAATAAATCATGAATCGAATCATGAATTGAATAATGAATCATGAATTGAATCATGAATCATGAATCATGAATTAAATCATGAATCATAAATCGACTCATGAATCATGAATTAAATCATGAATCTTCAATCGAATCATGAATCATGAATTGAATCATGAATTGAATCATGAATCGAATCATGAATCGAATCATAAATCATGAATTGAATCATGAATCATGAATTAAATCATGAATTGAATCATGAATTGAATCATGAATCATGAATTGAATCATGAATCATGAATTGAATCATAAATCATGAATTGAATCGTGAATCATGAATCATGAATTAAATCATGAATCAAATCATGAATCATGAATCATGAATTGAATCATGAATCATGAATTGAATCATGAATCGTGAATCATGAATGGAATCATGAATCATGAATTGAATCATGAATTGAATCATGAATCATGAACTAAATCATGAATCAAGATTCATGAATCATGAATTTAAATCATGAATCATGAATTGAATCATGAATCATGAATTGAATCATGAATCATGAATCATGAATTGAATCATGAATCATGAATCATGAATTGAATCATGAATCATGAATCATGAATTATAATTTGAATCATGAATCATGAAACGAATCATGAATCATGAATTGAACCATAATTTATGAATCGAATCATGAATCATGAATCATGAATTGAATCATGAATCGTGAATCATGAATTGAATCATGAATCATGAATTGAATCATGAATCATGAATCATGAATTGAATCATGAATCATGAATCATGAATTGAATCATGAATCATGAATCATGAATTATGAATTGAATCATGGATCATGAAACGAATCATGAATCATGAATTGAATCATAATTTATGAATCGAATCATGAATCATGAATCATGAATTGAATCATGAATCATGAATAATGAATGGAATCATGAATCATGAATCGAATCATGAATCGAATCATGAATCATGAATTGAATCATGAATTGAATAATGAATCATGAAATGAATCATGAATCATGAATCGAATCATAAATCATGAATCGAATCATGAATTATGAATTGAATTATGAATCATGAATCGAATCATGAATCGAATCATGAATCGAATCATGAATTGAATCATGAATCGTGAATCATGAAATGAATCATGAATCATGAATTGAATCATAAATCATTAATCATGAATTGAATCATGAATCATGAACTAAATCATGAATCAAGAATCATGAATCATGAATCAAATCATGAATCATGAATTATGAATTGAATCATGAATCATGAATCATGAATTGAATCATGAATCATGAATCATGAATTATGAATTGAATCATGAATCATGAAACGAATCATGAATCATGAATTGAATCATGAATTGAATCATGATTTATGAATCGAATCATGAATCATGAATCGAATCATGAATCATGAATCATAATTTGAATCATGAATCATGAATCATGAATGGAATCATGAATCATGAATTGAATCATGAATCATGAATCGAATCATGAATCATGAATTGAATAATGAATCATGAAATGAATCATGAATCATGAATTGAATCATGAATCATGAATCGAATCATGAATCATGAATCGAGTCATGAATCATGAATTGAATCATGAATCATGAATCATGAATTATGAATTGAATCATGAATCATGAAACGAATCATGAATCATGAATTGAATCATGAATTGAATCATAATTTATGAATCGAATCATGAATCATTAATCATGAATTGAATCATGAATCATGAATTATGTATGGAATCATGAATTAATGAATTGAATCATGAATTGAATAATGAATCATGAAATGAATTATGAATCATGAATCGAATCATAAATCATGAATCGAATCATGAATCATGAATTGAATTATGAATCATGAATCGAATCATGAATCGAATCATGAATCATGAATTGAATCATGAATTGAATCATGAATCATGAAGCATGAAATGAATCATGAATCGAATCATGAATCATGAATCGAATCATGAATCATGAATCAAATCATGAATCATGAATCATGAATTGAATCATGAATCATGAATTGAATCATGAATTGAATCATGAATCATGAATTGAATCATAAATCATTAATCATGAATTAAATCATGAATCATGAACTAAATCATGAATCAAGAATCTTGAATCATGAATCAAATCATGAATCATGAATTGAATCATGCATCATTAATCATGAATTATGAATTGAATCATGAATCATGAATTGAATCATGAATCATGAATTGAATCATGAATTGAATCATGAATCATGAATTGAATCATAAATCATTAATCATGAATTAAATCATGAATCATGAACTAAATCATGAATCAAGAATCTAGAATCATGAATCAAATCATGAATCATGAATTGAATCATGCATCATTAATCATGAATTATGAATTGAATCATGAATCATGAAATGAATCATGAATCATGAATTTAATCATGAATTGAATCATGATTTATGAATCGAATCATGAATCATGAATCGAATCATGAATCATGAAACATGAATTGAATCATGAATCATGAATGGAATCATGAATTGAATAATGAATCATGAAATGAATCATGAATCATGAATTGAATCATGAATAATGAATGGAATCATGAATCATGAATCGAATCATAAAACATGAATTGAATCATGAATCATGAATTGAATCATGAATCATGAATCATGAATTGAATCATGAATCATGAAATAAATCATGAATTGAATCATGAAATGAATCATGAATCATGAATTGAATCATAAATCATTAATCATGAATTGAATCATGAATCATGAACTAAATCATGAATCAAGAATCATGAATCATGAATCAAATCATGAATCATGAATTGAATCATGAATCATTAATCATGAATTGAATCATGAATCATGACATGAATCATGAATCATAAAATGAATCATGAATCATGAATTGAATCATGATTCGAATCATAAATCATGAATCGAATCATGAATCATAAATTGAATCATGAATCATGAATTGATGATGCATGAAATGAATCATGAATTGAATCATGAATTATGAATCATGAATCATGATTCAAATCATGAATCATGAATCATGAATTGAATCATGAATCATGAATTATGAATTGAATCATGAATCATGAAACGAATCATGAATCATGAATTGAATCATGAATTGAATCATGATTTATGAATCGAATCATGAATCATGAATCGAATCATGAATCATGAATCATAATTTGAATCATGGATCATGAATCATGAATGCAATCATGAATCATGAATTGAATCATGAATCATGAATCGAATCATGAATCATGAATTGAATAATGAATCATGAAATGAATCATGAATCATGAATTGAATCATGAATCATGAATCGAATCATGAATCATGAATCGAGTCATGAATCATGAATTGAATCATGAATCATGAATTGAAACATGAATCATGAATCATGAATTGAATCATGAATCATGAAATAAATCATGAATTGAATCATGAATTGAATCATAAATCATGAAATAAATCATGAATTGAATCATGAATTGAATCATGAATCATGAATTGAATCATGAATCATGAATCATGAAATGAATCATGAATTATGAAATGAATCATGAATCATGAATTGAATCATGAATCATGAATCGAATCATGAATCATGAATTGAATCATGAATCATGAATTGAATCAAGAATCATTCATCATGAATTAAATCATGAATCATGAAATAAATCATGAAATAAATCATGAATCATGAAATGAATCATGAATCATGAATTGAATCATGAATCATGAATCGAATCATGAATCATGAATTGAATCATGAATCATGAATTGAATCAAGAATCATTAATCATGAATTAAATCATGAATCATGAAATAAATCATGAATTGAATCATGAATCATGAAATAAATCATGAATCGAATCATGAATCATGAAATAAAATATGAATCGAATCATGAATTGAATAATGAATCATGAATTGAATCATGAATCATGAATCATGAATTAAATCATGAATCATAAATCGACTCATGAATCATGAATTAAATCATGAATCTTCAATCGAATCATGAATCATGAATTGAATCATGAATTGAATCATGAATCGAATCATGAATCGAATCATAAATCATGAATTGAATCATGAATCATGAATTAAATCATGAATTGAATCATGAATTGAATCATGAATCATGAATTGAATCATGAATCATGAATTGAATCATAAATCATGAATTGAATCATGAATCATGAATCATGAATTAAATCATGAATCAAATCATGAATCATGAATCATGAATTGAATCATGAATCATGAATTGAATCATGAATCGTGAATCATGAATGGAATCATGAATCATGAATTGAATCATGAATTGAATCATGAATCATGAACTAAATCATGAATCAAGATTCATGAATCATGAATTTAAATCATGAATCATGAATTGAATCATGAATCATGAATTGAATCATGAATCATGAATCATGAATTGAATCATGAATCATGAATCATGAATTGAATCATGAATCATGAATCATGAATTATGAATTGAATCATGAATCATGAAACGAATCATGAATCATGAATTGAACCATAATTTATGAATCGAATCATGAATCATGAATCATGAATTGAATCATGAATCGTGAATCATGAATTGAATCATGAATCATGAATTGAATCATGAATTGAATCATGAATCATGAACTAAATCGTGAATCAAGATTCATGAATCATGAATTTAAATCATGAATCATGAATCATGAATTGAATCATGAATCATGAATCATGAATTGAATCATGAATCATGAATCATGAATTATGAATTGAATCATGGATCATGAAACGAATCATGAATCATGAATTGAATCATAATTTATGAATCGAATCATGAATCATGAATCATGAATTGAATCATGAATCATGAATTATGAATGGAATCATGAATCATGAATCGAATCATGAATCGAATCATGAATCATGAATTGAATCATGAATTGAATAATGAATCATGAAATGAATCATGAATCATGAATCGAATCATAAATCATGAATCGAATCATGAATCATGAATTGAATTATGAATCATGAATCGAATCATGAATCGAATCATGAATCGAATCATGAATCGAATCATGAATCATTAATCATGAATTGAATCATGAATTGAATCATGAATCGTGAATCATGAAATGAATCATGAATCATGAATTGAATCATAAATCATTAATCATGAATTGAATCATGAATCATGAACTAAATCATGAATCATGAATCATGAATTGAATCATGAATCATGAATCATGAATTGAATCATGAATCATGAATTATGAATTGAATCATGAATCATGAAACGAATCATGAATCATGAATTGAATCATGAATTGAATCATGATTTATGAATCGAATCATGAATCATGAATCGAATCATGAATCATGAATCATAATTTGAATCATGAATCATGAATCATGAATGGAATCATGAATCATGAATTGAATCATGAATCATGAATCGAATCATGAATCATGAATTGAATAATGAATCATGAAATGAATCATGAATCATGAATTGAATCATGAATCATGAATCGAATCATGAATCATGAATCGAGTCATGAATCATGAATTGAATCATGAATCATGAATTAAAACATGAATCATGAATCATGAATTGAATCATGAATCATGAAATATATCATGAATCATGAATCATGAATTGAATCATGAATCATGAATCGAATCATGAATTGAATCATGAATTGAATCATGAATCATGAATTGAATCATGAATCATGAATCGAATCATGAATCATGAATTGAATCATGAATCATGAATTGAATCAAGAATCATTAATCATGAATTAAATCATGAATCATGAAATAAATCATGAATTAAATCATGAATTGAATCATGAATCATGAAATAAATCATGAATCGAATCATGAATTGAATCATGAATCATGAATTGAATCATGAATCATGAATCATGAATTAAATCATGAATCATAAATCGACTCATGAATCATGAATTAAATCATGAATCATGAATCGAATCATGAATCATGAATTAAATCATGAATCTTGAATCGAATCATGATTTATGAATCGAATCATGAATCATGAATTGAATCATGAATTGAACCATGAATCATGAATCATGAAATGAATCATGAATTTAATCATGAAATGAATTATGAATCATTAATTGAATCATGAATCATGAATCCTGAATCTTAATTTGAATCATAAATCATGAATCATGAATCGAATCATGAATCATGAATCGAATCATGAATCATGAATCGAATCATGAATCATGAATCATGAGTTGAATCATTAAATGAATCATGAATTGAATCATGAATCATGAATCGAATCATGAATCATGAATTGAATCATTTATCATGAATCATGAATCATGAATCAAATCATGAATCATGAATCATGAATTGAATCATAATTCATGATTCAATTCATGATTCATGATTCGATTCATAATTTGTTTCATGATTCATGATTCAATTCATGATTCATTTCATGCATCATCAAGTCATGATTCATGATTCAATTCATGATTCATGATTCATATCATAATTTGTTTCATGATTCATGATTCAATTCATGATTCATTTCATGCATCATCAAGTCATGATTCATGATCAAATTCATGATTCATGATTCGATTCATGATTTATGATTCAATTCATGATTCAATTCATGATTCATGATTCATTTCATGATTCATGATTCATGATTCAAACTATGATTCAGTTCATGATTCTTGATTCAATGCATGATTAATGATTCATGATTCGATTCATGATTCATGATTCATGATTCATGATTTATGATTTAATTCCTGATTCATGATTCGATTCATGATTCATGATTCAATTCATGATTCATGATTCAATTCATGATGCATGATTCATGATTTGATTCATGATTCATGATTTGATTCATGATTTATGATTCGTTTCATGATTCATGATTTATGATTCAATTCATGATTTAGTTCATAATTCATGATTCAATTCATGATTTATGATTTATGATTCAATTCATGATTCATGATTCATTTCATGATTTAATTCATGATTCATTTCATGATTTATGATTCATGATTGAATTCATGATTGAATTCATGATTCATGATTCAATTCATGATTCATGATTCATGATTCAATTCATGATTTATGATTCGATTCATGATACATGATTCAATTCATGATATATGATTCAATGCATGATTCATGATTCGATTCATGGTTCATGATTCAATGCATGATTCATGATTCGATTCATGGTTCATGATTCGATTCATGATTCATTTCATGATTCATGATTCATGATTCAATTCATGATTCAGTTCATGATTCATGATTCAATTCATGATTCATGATTCATGATTCATAATTCATGATTCAATTCCTGATTCATGATTCGATTCATGATTCATGATTCAATTCATGATTCAATTCATGATTCATAATTCAATTCATGATTCATGGTTCATGATTCGATTCATGATTCAATTCATGATTCATGATTCGATTAATGATTCATGATTCAATTCATGATTCGATTCATGATTCATGATTCGATTCATGATTCATGATTCAATTAATGATTCATGATTTAAATCATGATTCATGATTCAATTCATGATTCATGATTCATGATTCATGATTCAATTCATGATTCGATTCATGATTCGATTCATGATTCATGATTCAATTAATGATTCATGATTTAAATCATGATTCATAATTCAATTCATGATTCATGATTTACGATTCAATTCATGATTCAATTCATGATTCATAATTCATGATTCATGATTCAATTCATGATTCATGATTCAATTCATGATTCATGATTCATTTCATGATTCATAATTCAATTAATGATTTAATTCATGATTCGATTTATGATTCATGATTCCATTCATGATTCATGATTCATGATTCAATTCATGATTAATGATTCATGATTCAATTCATGATTCATGATTTGATTCATGATTCATGATTCTTGATTCATGATTTAGTTCATGATTCATGATTCAATTCATGATTAATGATTTATGATTCAATTCATGATTCATGATTCATTTCATGATTTAATGCATGATTCATTTCATGATTCACAATTCATGATTCAATTCATGATTCATGATTCAATTCATGATTCATGATTCATAATTTGATTCATGATTCATGATTCATAATTCATGATTCAATTCATGATTCGATTCATGATTTATGATTCAATTTATGATTCAATTCATGATTCATGATTCATTTCATGATTCATGATTCATGATTCAAACTATGATTCAGTTCATGATTCATGATTCAATTCATGATTCATGATTCTCGATTCGATTCATGATTCATGATTCATGATTTAATTCCTGATTCATGATTCGATTCATGATTCATGATTCAATTCATGATTCATGATTCATGATTCAATTCATGATTCATGATTCATTTCATGATTTAATGCATGATTCATTTCATGATTCACAATTCATGCTTCAATTCATGATTCATGATTCAATTCATGATTCATGATTCGATTCATGATTTATGATTCAATTCATGATTCAATTCATGATTCATGATTCATTTCATGATTCAAACTATGATTCAGTTCATGATTCATGATTCAATTCATGATTCATGATTCATGATTCATAATTCATGATTTGATTCGTGATTCATGATTTGATTCATGATTTATGATTCATTTCATGATTCATGATTTATGATTCAATTCATGATTTAGTTCATGATTCATGATTCAATTCATGATTCATGATTCAATTCATGATTCATGATTCATGATTCAATTCATGATGCATGATTCATGATTTGATTCATGATTTATAATTTGATTCATGATTTATGATTCGTTTCATGATTCATGATTTATGATTCAATTCATGATTTAGTTCATAATTCATGATTCAATTCATGATTAATGATTTATGATTCAATTCATGATTCATGATTCATTTCATGATTTAATTCATGATTCATTTCATGATTTATGATTCATGATTGAATTCATAATTGAATTCATGATTCATGATTCAATTCATGATTCATGATTCATGATTCAATTCATGATTTATGATTCGATTCATGATTCATGATTCAATTCATGATATATGATTCAATGCATGATTCATGATTCGATTCATGGTTCATGATTCGATTCATAATTCATTTCATGATTCATGATTCATGATTCAATTCATGATTCAGTTCATGATTCATGATTCAATTCATGATTCATGATTCATGATTCATAATTCATGATTCAATTCCTGATTCATGATTCGATTCATGATTCATGATTCAATTCATGATTCAATTCATGATTCATAATTCAATTCATGATTCATGGTTCATGATTCGATTCATGATTCAATTCATGATTCAATTCATGATTCAATTCATGATTCATGATTCGATTAATGATTCATGATTCATTTCATGATTCATAATTCATGATTCAATTCATGATTCGATTCATGATTCATGATTTGATTCATGATTCAATTAATGATTCATGATTTAAATCATGATTCATGATTCAATTCATGATTCATGATTCATGATTCATGATTCAATTCATGTTTCGATTCATGATTCATGATTCAATTAATGATTCATGATTTAAATCATGATTCATAATTCAATTCATGATTCATGATTTACGATTCAATTCATGATTCAATTCATGATTCATGATTCATGATTCATGATTCAATTCATGATTCATGATTCAATTCATGATTCATGATTCATTTCATGATTCATAATTCAATTAATGATTTAATTCATGATTCGATTCATGATTCATGATTCCATTCATGATTCAATTCATGATTAATGATTCATGATTCAATTCATGATTCATGATTTGATTAATGATTCATGATTCTTGATTCATGATTTAGTTCATGATTCATGATTCAATTCATGATTAATGATTTATGATTCAATTCATGATTCATGATTCATTTCATGATTTAATGCATGATTCATTTCATGATTCACAATTCATGATTCAATTCATGATTCATGATTCAATTCATGATTCATGATTCATAATTTGATTCATGATTCATGATTCATAATTCATGATTCAATTCATGATTCGATTCATGATTTATGATTCAATTTATGATTCAATTCATGATTCATGATTCATTTCATGATTCATGATTCATGATTCAAACTATGATTCAGTTCATGATTCATGATTCAATTCATGATTCATGATTCTCGATTCGATTCATGATTAATGATTCATGATTTAATTCCTGATTCATGATTCGATTCATGATTCATGATTCAATTCATGATTCATGATTCATGATTCAATTCATGATTCATGATTCATTTCATGATTTAATGCATGATTCATTTCATGATTCACAATTCATGCTTCAATTCATGATTCATGATTCAATTCATGATTCATGATTCATGATTCATTTCATGCATCATCAAGTCATGATTCATGATTCAATTCATGATTCATGATTCGATTCATGATTTATGATTCAATTCATGATTCAATTCATGATTCATGATTCATTTCATGATTCATGATTCATGATTCAAACTATGATTCAGTTCATGATTCATGATTCAATTCATGATTCATGATTCATGATTCATGATTCATGATTCATGATTTAATTCCTGATTCATGATTCGATTCATGATTCATGATTCAATTCATGATTCATGATTCATGATTCAATTCATGATGCATGATTCATGATTTGATTCGTGATTCATGATTTGATTCATGATTTATGATTCATTTCATGATTCATGATTCAATGCATGATTCATGATTCAATTTATGATTCATGATTCAATGCATGATTCATGATTCGATTCATGATTCATGATTCGATTCATGATTCAGTTCATGATTCATGATTCAATTCATGATTTATGATTCGATTCATGATTCATGATTCGATTCATGATTCATGATTCGATTCATGATTTAGTTCATAATTCATGATTCAATTTATGATTAATGATTTAATGATTCAATTCATGATTCATGATTCATTTCACGATTTAATTCATGATTCATTTCATGATTTATGATTCATGATTGAATTCATGATTGAATTCATGATTCATGATTCAATTCATGATTCATGATTCATGATTCAATTCATGATTTATGATTCGATTCATGATTCATGATTCAATTCATGATTCATGATTCAATGCATGATTCATGATTCGATTCATGATTCATGATTCGATTCATGATTCAGTTCATGATTCATGATTCAATTCATGATTTATGATTCGATTCATGATTCATGATTCGATTCATGATTCATTTCATGATTCATGATTCATGATTCAATTCATGATTCAGTTCATGATTCATGATTCAATTCATGATTCATGAATCATGATTCATAATTCATTATTCAATTCCTGATTAATGATTCGATTCATGATTCATGATTCAATTCATGATTCAATTCATGATTCATAATTCAATTCATGATTCATGATTCGATTCATGATTCAATTCATGATTCATGATTCGATTAATGATTCATGATTCATTTCATGATTCATAATTCATGATTCAATTCATGATTCGATTCATGATTCATGATTCGATTCATGATTCATGATTCAATTAATGATTCATGATTTAAATCATGATTCATGATTCAATTCATGATTCATGATTCATGATTCATGATTCATGATTCAATTCATGATTCGATTCATGATTCATGATTCGATTCATGATTCATGATTTATGATTTATGATTCAATTCATGATTCGATTCATGATTCATGATTCGATTCATGATTCATGATTCAATTAATGATTCATGATTTAAATCACGATTCACGATTCAATTCATGATTCAATTCATGATTCATGATTCATGATTCATGATTCAATTCATGATTCATGATTCAATTCATGATTCATGATTCATTTCATGATTCATAATTCAATTAATGATTTAATTCATGATTCGATTCATGATTCATGATTCCATTCATGATTTATGATTCATGATTCAATTCATGATTAATGATTCATGATTCAATTCATGATTCATGATTTGATTCATGATTCTTGATTCATGATTTAGTTCATGATTCATGATTCAATTCATGATTAATGATTTATGATTCAATTCATGATTCATGATTCATTTCATGATTTAATGCATGATTCATTTCATGATTCACAATTCATGATTCAATTCATGATTCATGATTCAATTCATGATTTATGATTCATAATTTGATTCATGATTCATAATTCATGATTCAATTCATGATTCGATTCATGATTTATGATTCAATTTATGATTCAATTCATGATTCATGATTCATTTCATGATTCATGATTCATGATTCAAACTATGATTCAGTTCATGATTCATGATTCAATTCATGATTCATGATTCATGATTCGATTCATGATTCATGATTCATGATTTAATTCCTGATTCATGATTCGATTCATGATTCATGATTCAATTCATGATTCATGATTCATGATTCAATTCATGATTCATGATTCATTTCATGATTTAATGCATGATTCATTTCATGATTCACAATTCATGCTTCAATTCATGATTCATGATTCAATTCATGATTCATGATTCATGATTCATGATTCATGATTCATGATTCAATTCATGATTCATGATTCAATTCATGATTCATGATTCATTTCATGATTCATAATTCAATTAATGATTTAATTCATGATTCGATTCATGATTCATGATTCCATTCATGATTCATGATTCATGATTCAATTCATGATTAATGATTCATGATTCAATTCATGATTCATGATTCATTTCATGATTTAATGCATGATTCATTTCATGATTCACAATTCATGATTCAATTCATGATTCATGATTCAATTCATGATTCATGATTCATAATTTGATTCATGATTCATGATTCATAATTCATGATTCAATTCATGATTCGATTCATGATTTATGATTCAATTTATGATTCAATTCATGATTCATGATTCATTTCATGATTCATGATTCATGATTCAAACTATGAATCTGTTCATGATTCATGATTCAATTCATGATTCATGATTCATGATTCGATTCATGATTCATGATTCATGATTTAATTCCTGATTCATGATTCGATTCATGATTCATGATTCAATTCATGATTCATGATTCATGATTCAATTCATGATTCATTTCATGATTTAATGCATGATTCATTTCATGATTCACAATTCATGCTTCAATTCATGATTCATGATTCAATTCATGATTCATGATTCATGATTCGTTTCATGCATCATCAAGTCATGATTCATGATTCAATTCATGATTCATGATTCGATTCATGATTTATGATTCAATTCATGATTCAATTCATGATTCATGATTCATTTCATGATTCATGATTCATGATTCAAACTATGATTCAAATCATGATTCATGATTCATGATTCATGATTCATGATTCATGATTTAATTCCTGATTCATGATTCAATTCATGATTCATGATTCAATTCATGATGCATGATTCATGATTTGATTCATGATTCATGATTTGATTCATGAATCATGAATTGAATCATGAATCATGAATCATGAATCGAATCATGATTCATGATTCAATTCATGATTCATGATTCATGATTCGATTCATGATTCATGATTCATGATTTAATTCCTGATTCATGATTCATGATTCAATTCATGATTCATGATTCATTTCATAATTTAATGCATGATTCATTTCATGATTCACAATTCATGCTTCAATTCATGATTCATGATTCAATTCATGATTCATGATTCATGATTCATTTCATGCATCATCAAGTCATGATTCATGATTCAATTCATGATTCATGATTCGATTCATGATTTATGATTCAATTCATGATTCAATTCATGATTCATGATTCATTTCATGATTCATGATTCATGATTCAAACTATGATTCAGTTCATGATTCATGATTCAATTCATGATTCATGATTCATGATTCATGATTTAATTCCTGATTCATGATTCGATTCATGATTCATGATTCAATTCATGATTCATGATTCATGATGCATGATTCATGATTTGATTCATGATTCATGATTTGATTCATGATTTATGATTCATTTCATGATTCATGATTTATGATTCAATTCATGATTTAGTTCATAATTCATGATTCAATTCATGATTAATGATTTAATGATTCAATTCATGATTCATGATTCATTTCACGATTTAATTCATGATTCATTTCATGATTTATGATTCATGATTGAATTCATGATTGAATTCATGATTCATGATTCAATTCATGATTCATGATTCATGATTCAATTCATGATTTATGATTCGATTCATGATTCATGATTCAATTCATGATTCATGATTCAATGCATGATTCATGATTCGATTCATGATTCATGATTCGATTCATGATTCAGTTCATGATTCATGATTCAATTCATGATTCATGATTTATGATTCATTTCATGATTCATGATTCATGATTCAATTCATGATTCAGTTCATGATTCATGATTCAATTCATGATTCATGAATCATGATTCATAATTCATTATTCAATTCCTGATTAATGATTCGATTCATGATTCATGATTCAATTCATGATTCAATTCATGATTCATAATTCAATTCATGATTCATGATTCGATTCATGATTCAATTCATGATTCATGATTCGATTAATGATTCATGATTCATTTCATGATTCATAATTCATGATTCAATTCATGATTCGATTCATGATTCATGATTCGATTCATGATTCATGATTCAATTAATGATTCATGATTTAAATCATGATTCATGATTCAATTCATGATTCATGATTCATGATTCAATTCATGATTCGATTCATGATTCATGATTCGATTCATGATTCATGATTCATGATTCAATTCATGATTCGATTCATGATTCATGATTCGATTCATGATTCATGATTCAATTAATGATTCATGATTTAAATCATGATTCATAATTCAATTCATGATTCATGATTCACGATTCACGATTCAATTCATGATTCGATTCATGATTCATGATTCGATTCATGATTCATGATTCATGATTCAATTCATGATTCGATTCATGATTCATGATTCGATTCATGATTCATGATTCAATTAATGATTCATGATTTAAATCATGATTCATAATTCAATTCATGATTCATGATTCACGATTCACGATTCAATTCATGATTCAATTCATGATTCATGATTCATGATTCATGATTCAAATCATGATTCATGATTCAATTCATGATTCATGATTCATTTAATGATTCATAATTCAATTAATGATTTAATTCATGATTCCATTCATGATTCATGATTCCATTCATGATTCATGATTCCATTCATGATTCATGATTCATGATTCAATTCATGATTAATGATTCATGATTCAATTCATGATTCATGATTTGATTCATGATTCATGATTCTTGATTCATGATTTAGTTCATGATTCATGATTAAATTCATGATTAATGATTTATGATTCACTTCATGATTCATGATTCATTTCATGATTTAATGCATGATTCATTTCATGATTCACAATTCATGATTCAATTCATGATTCATGATTCAATTCATGATTCATGATTCATAATTTGATTCATGATTCATAATTCATAATTCATGATTCAATTCATGATTCGATTCATGATTTATGATTCAATTTATGATTCAATTCATGATTCATGATTCATTTCATGATTCATGATTCATGATTCAAACTATGATTCAGTTCATGATTCATGATTCAATTCATGATTCATGATTCATGATTCGATTCATGATTCATGATTCATGATTTAATTCCTGATTCATGATTCGATTCATGATTCATGATTCAATTCATGATTCATGATTCATGATTCAATTCATGATTCATTTCATGATTTAATGCATGATTCATTTCATGATTCACAATTCATGCTTCAATTCATGATTCATGATTCAATTCATGATTCATGATTCATGATTCATTTCATGCATCATCAAGTCATGTTTCATGATTCAATTCATGATTCATGATTCGATTCATGATTTATGATTCAATTCATGATTCAATTCATGATTCATGATTCATTTCATGATTCGATTCATGATTTATGATTCAATTTATGATTCAATTCATGATTCATGATTCATTTCATGATTCATGATTCATGATTCAAACTATGATTCAGTTCATGATTCATGATTCAATTCATGATTCATGATTCATGATTCGATTCATGATTCATGATTCATAATTTAATTCCTGATTCATGATTCGATTCATGATTCATGATTCAATTCATGATTCATGATTCATGATTCAATTCATGATTCATGATTCATTTCATGATTTAATGCATGATTCATTTCATGATTCACAATTCATGCTTCAATTCATGATTCATGATTCAATTCATGATTCATGATTCATGATTCATTTTCATGCATCATCAAGTCATGTTTCATGATTCAATTCATGATTCATGATTCAATTCATGATTCATGATTCATGATTCATTTCATGCATCATCAAGTCATGTTTCATGATTCAATTCATGATTCATGATTCAATTCATGATTCATGATTCATTTCATGATTCATGATTCATTTCATGATTCATGATTCATGATTCAAACTATGATTCAGTTCATGATTCATGATTCAAATCATGATTCATGATTCATGATTCATGATTCATGATTTAATTCCTGATTCATGATTCGATTCATGATTCATGATTCAATTCATGATTCATGATTCATGATTCAATTCATGATGCATGATTCATGATTTGATTCATGATTCATGATTTGATTCATGATTCATGATTTGATTCATGATTTATGATTCATTTCATGATTCATGATTTATGATTCAATTCATGATTTAGTTCATAATTCATGATTAAATTCATGATTAATGATTTAATGATTCAATTCATGATTCATGATTCATTTCACGATTTAATTCATGATTCATTTCATGATTTATGATTCATGATTAAATTCATGATTGAATTCATGATTCATGATTCAATTCATGATTCATGATTCATGATTCAATTCATGATTTATGATTCGATTCATGATTCATGATTCAATTCATGATTCATGATTCAATGCATGATTCATGATTCGATTCATGATTCATGATTCGATTCATGATTCAATTCATGATTCATGCTTCATTTCATGATTCATGATTCATGATTCAATTCATGATTCAGTTCATGATTCATGATTCAATTCATGATTCATGATTTATGATTCGATTCATGATTCATGATTCATGATTCATAATTCAAGATTCAATTCCTGATTCCTGATTCGATTCATGATTCATGATTCAATTCATGATTCAATTCATGATTCATAATTCAATTCATGGTTCATGGTTCATGATTCGATTCATGATTCAATTCATGATTCATGATTCGATTAATGATTCATGATTCATTTCATGATTCATGATTCGATTCATGATTCATGATTTGATTCATGATTCATGATTCCATTCATTATTCATGATTTAATTCACGATTCATGATTCATTTCATGATTCATTATTCAATTTATTATTCAATTCATGATTCATGATTTGATTCATGATTCATGATTCGATTCATGATTCATGATTCCATTCATGATTCATGATTCCATTCATAAATCATGATTCAATTCATGATTCAATTCATGATTCATGATTCGTTTCATGATTCATGATTCAATTCATGATTCATGATTCGATTCATGATTCATGATGCGATTCATGATTCATAATTCAATTCATGATTCAATTCATGATTCATGATTCAATTCATGATTCATGATTCATAATTTGATTCATGATTCATGATTCATGATTCATAATTCATGATTCAATTCATGATTCATGATTCGATTCATAATTTATTTCATGATTCATGATTCAATTCATTATTTATTTCATGCATCATCAAGTCATGATTCATGATTCAATTCATGATTTATGATTCGATTCATGATTTATGATTCAATTCATGATTCAATTCATGATTCATGATTCGATTCATGATTCATGATTCATGATTCATGAATTATGATTTAATTCCTGATTCATGATTCGATTCATGATTCATGATTCAATTCATGATTCATGATTCATGATTCAATTCATGATGCATGATTCATGATTTGATTCATGATTCATGATTTGATTCATGATTTATGATTCGTTTCATGATTCATGATTTATGATTCAATTTATGATTCGTTTCATGATTCATGATTTATGATTCAATTCATGATTTAGTTCATAATTCATGATTCAATTCATGATTAATGATTTATGATTCAATTCATGATTCATGATTCATTTCATGATTTAATTCATGATTCATTTCATGATTTATGATTCATGATTGAATTCATGATTGAATTTATGATTCATGATTCAATTCATGATTCATGATTCATGATTCAATTCAAGATTTATGATTCGATTCATGATTCATGATTCAATTCATGATATATGATTCAATGCATGATTCATGATTCGATTCATGATTCATGATTCGATTCATGATTCATTTCATGATTCATGATTCATGATTCAATTCATGATTCAGTTCATGATTCATGATTCAATTCATGATTCATGATTTATGATTCGATTCATGATTCATGATTCATGATTCATAATTCATGATTCAATTCCTGATTCATGATTCGATTCATGATTCATGATTCAATTCATGATTCAATTCATGATTCATAATTCAATTCATGATTCATGGTTCATGATTCGATTCATGATTCAATTCATGATTCAATTCATGATTCATGATTCGATTAATAATTCATGATTCATTTCATGATTCATAATTCATGATTCAATTTATAATTCGATTCATGATTCATGATTCGATTCATGATTCATGATTCAATTAATGATTCATGATTTAAATCATGATTCATGATTCAATTCATGATTCATGATTCATGATTCATGATTCAATTCATGATTCGATTCATGATTCATGATTCAATTAATGATTCATGATTTAAATCATGATTCATAATTTAATTCATGATTCATGATTCACGATTCAATTCATGATTCAATTCATGGTTCATGATTCATGATTCATGATTCACTTCATGATTCATGATTCAATTCATGATTCATGATTCAATTCATGATTCATGATTCATTTCATGATTCATAATTCAATTAATGATTTAATTCATGATTCGATTCATGATTCATGATTCCATTCATGATTCATGATTCATGATTCAATTCATGATTAATGATTCATGATTCAATTCATGATTCATGATTTGATTCATGATTCATGATTCTTGATTCATGATTTAGTTCATGATTCATGATTCAATTCATGATTAATGATTTATGATTCAATTCATGATTCATGATTCATTTCATGATTTAATGCATGATTCATTCATGATTCACAATTCATGATTTATGATTAAATTCATAATTCATGATTCATAATTTGATTCATGATTCATGATTCATAATTCATGATTCAATTCATGATTCGATTCATGATTTATGATTGAATTTATGATTCAATTCATGATTCATGATTCATTTCATGATTCATGATTCATGATTCAAACTATGATTCAGTTCATGATTCATGATTCAATTCATGATTCATGATTCATGATTCGATTCATGATTCATGATTCATGATTCATGATTTAATTCCTGATTCATGATTCGATTCATGATTCATGATTCAATTCATGATTCATGATTCATTTCATGATTTAATGCATGATTCATTTCATGATTCACAATTCATGCTTCAATTCATGATTCATGATTCAATTCATGATTCATGATTCATGATTCATTTCATGCATCATCAAGTCATGTTTCATGATTCAATTCATGATTCATGATTCAATTCATGATTCATGATTCATGATTCATTTCATGCATCATCAAGTCATGTTTCATGATTCAATTCATGATTCATGATTCAATTCATGATTCATGATTCATTTCATGATTCATGATTCATTTCATGATTCATGATTCATGATTCGATTCATGATTCATGATTCATGATTCATGATTTAATTCCTGATTCATGATTCGATTCATGATTCATGATTCAATTCATGATTCATGATTCATTTCACGATTTAATGCATGATTCATTTCATGATTCACAATTCATGCTTCAATTCATGATTCATGATTCAATTCATGATTCATGATTCATGATTCATTTCATGCATCATCAAGTCATGTTTCATGATTCAATTCATGATTCATGATTCAATTCATGATTCATGATTCATGATTCATTTCATTCATGCATCATCAAGTCATGTTTCATGATTCAATTCATGATTCATGATTCAATTCATGATTCATGATTCATTTCATGATTCATGATTCAATTCATGATTCATGATTCATGATTCATGATTCATGATTTAATTCCTGATTCATGATTCGATTCATGATTCATGATTCAATTCATGATTCATGATTCATGATTCAATTCATGATGCATGATTCATGATTTGATTCATGATTCATGATTTGATTCATGATTCATGATTTGATTCATGATTTATGATTCATTTCATGATTCATGATTTATGATTCAATTCATGATTTAGTTCATAATTCATGATTAAATTCATGATTAATGATTTAATGATTCAATTCATGATTCATGATTCATTTCACGATTTAATTCATGATTCATTTCATGATTTATGATTCATGATTAAATTCATGATTGAATTCATGATTCATGATTCAATTCATGATTCATGATTCATGATTCAATTCATGATTTATGATTCGATTCATGATTCATGATTCAATTCATGATTCATGATTCAATGCATGATTCATGATTCGATTCATGATTCATGATTCGATTCATGATTCAATTCATGATTCATGCTTCATTTCATGATTCATGATTCATGATTCAATTCATGATTCAGTTCATGATTCATGATTCAATTCATGATTCATGATTTATGATTCGATTCATGATTCATGATTCATGATTCATAATTCATGATTCAATTCCTGATTCGATTCATGATTCAATTCATGATTCAATTCATGATTCATAATTCAATTCATGGTTCATGGTTCATGATTCGATTCATGATTCAATTCATGATTCATGATTTCGATTAATGATTCATGATTCATTTCATGATTCGTGATTCGATTCATGATTCATGATTTGATTCATGATTCATGATTCCATTCATTATTCATGATTTAATTCATGATTCATGATTCATTTCATGATTCATTATTCAATTTATTATTCTAATTCATGATTCATGATTTGATTCATGATTCATGATTCGATTCATGATTCATGATTCCATTCATGATTCATGATTCCATTCATAAATCATGATTCAATTCATGATTCAATTGTATTTCGTTTCATGATTCATGATTCAATTCATGATTCATGATTCGATTCATGATTCATGATGCGATTCATGATTCATAATTCAATTCATGATTCAATTCATGATTCATGATTCAATTCATGATTCATGATTCATAATTTGATTCATGATTCATGATTCATGATTCATAATTCATGATTCAATTCATGATTCATGATTCGATTCATAATTTATTTCATGATTCATGATTCAATCTTTATTTATTTCATGCATCATCAAGTCATGATTCATGATTCAATTCATGATTTATGATTCGATTCATGATTTATGATTCAATTCATGATTCAATTCATGATTCATGATTCGATTCATGATTCATGATTCATGATTCATGATTCATGATTCAATTCATGATTAATGATTCATGATTCAATTCATGATTCATGATTTGATTCATGATTCATGATTCTTGATTCATGATTTAGTTCATGATTCATGATTAAATTCATGATTAATGATTTATGATTCACTTCATGATTCATGATTCATTTCATGATTTAATGCATGATTCATTTCATGATTCACAATTCTTGATTCAATTCATGATTCATGATTCAATTCATGATTCATGATTCATAATTTGATTCATGATTCATAATTCATAATTCATGATTCAATTCATGATTCGATTCATGATTTATGATTCAATTTATGATTCAATTCATGATTCATGATTCATTTCATGATTCATGATTCATGATTCAAACTATGATTCAGTCATGATTCATGATTCAATTCATGATTCATGATTCATGATTCGATTCATGATTCATGATTCATGATTTAATTCCTGATTCAATGATTCGATTCACTGATTCATGATTTCAATTCATGATTCATGATTCATGATTCAATTCATGATTCATTTCATGATTTAATGCATGATTCATTTCATGATTCACAATTCATGCTTCAATTCATGATTCATGATTCAATTCATGATTCATGATCTCATGATTCATTTCATGCATCATCAAGTCATGTTTCATGATTCAATTCATGATTCATGATTCGATTCATGATTTATGATTCCAATTCATA
>NW_027446407.1:0-130106 GCF_038048845.1 Mixophyes fleayi | reverse complement strand
TTCATGGAATGAATCATGAAATGAATCATGAATCATAAATTGAATCATGAATCATGAAATGAATCATGAATTGAATCATGAATTGAATCATGATTCATGAATCATAAAATGAATCATAAAATGAATCATGAATTGAATGATGAATTGAATCATGATTCATGAATCATAAAAATGAATCATGAATTGAATCATGAATCATGAAATGAATCATTAATCATGAATCATGAATTGAATCATGAATCATAAAATGAATCATGAATTGAATCATGAATTGAATTATGATTCATGAATCATGAAATGAATCATGAAATGAATCATGAATCATGAATTGAATCATGAATCATGAATTGAATCATGAATCATGAATTGAATCATGAAATGAATAATGAATCATGAAATAAAACATGAAATGAATCATGAATCATGAATTGAATCATGAATCATAAATTAAAATCATGAATCATGAATCATGAATTGAATTATGAATCATGAATTGAATCATGAATTTAATCACGAATCATGAATCAAATCATGAATCATGAATTAAATCATGAATCATGAATTTTAATCATGAATCATGAATTGAATCATGAATCATGAATTGAATCATGAATCATGAATTGAATCATGAATTGAATCAAGAATCTTGGAATGAATCATGAAATGAATCATGAATTGAATCATGAATCATGAATTGAATCATGAATCATGAATCATAAAATGAATCATGAAATGAAACATGAAATGAATCATAAATCATGAATTGAATCATGAATCGAATTATGAATCATGAATTTAATCATGAATCTTGAATCATGAATTGAATGATGAATAATGAATCAAATCATGAATCATGAATTGAATCATGAATTGAATCATGAATTAAATCATGAAATGAATCATGAATCATGAATTGAATCATGAATTGAATCATGATTTATGAATCAAGAAATAAATCATGAAATGAATCATGAATCATGAATTGAATCATGAATCATAAATTGAATCAAGAATCATGAAATGAATCATAAATTGAATCATGAATTGAATCAAGAATCATGGAATGAATCATAAAATTAATCATGAATCATGAATCATGAAATGAATCATGAATCATGATTTGAATCATGAATCATGAATCATAAATTGAATCATGAATCATGAAATTAATCATGAATTGAATCATGAATTGAATCATGATTCATGAATCATGAAATGAATCATGAAATGAATCATGAATTGAATCATAAATCATGAATTGAATCATGAATCATAAAATGAATCATAAATTGAATGATGAATTGAATCATGAATCATGAATCATGAATTGAATCATGAATCATGAATTGAATCAAGAATCATGGAATGAATCATAAAATGAATCATGAATCATGAATTGAATCATTAAATTGAACCACAAATCATGAATCAAATCATGAATCATGAATTAAATCATGAATCATGAATTGAATCATGATTCATGAATATTGAAACGAATCATGAATCATGAATCATGAATTGAATCATGAATCATGAATAATGAATCAAATCATGAATCATGAATCATGAATTGAATCATGAATCATGAATCATGAAACGAATCATGAAATGAATCATGAATCATGAATTGAGTCATGAATCATGAATCAAATCATGAATCATGAATCATGAATTGAATCATGAATTATGAATCATGAATCATGAATCGAATCATGAATCATGAATCTAATTATGAATCATGAATTGAATCATGAATCATGAATCATGAATTGAATCATGAATCATGAATCATGAATTGAATCATGAATCATTATTCGAATTTGGAATTATGAATTGAATCATGAATTGAATCATGAATCATGAATTGAATCATGAATTGAATCATGAATCATGAATCATGAATCATCAATCATGAAATGAATCATGAAATGAATCATGAATTGAATCATGAATCATGAATTGAATCATGAATCATGAATTGAATCATGAACCATGAATCATGAATTGAATCATGAATCATGAAATGAATCATGAATTGAATCATGAATCATGAATCAAGAAATGAATCATGAAATCAATCATGAATCATGAATTCAATAATGAATCATGAATTGAATCGAGAATCATGGAATGAATCATGAAATGAATCATGAATCATAAATTGAATCATGAATCATGAAATGAATCATGAATTGAATCATGAATTGAATCATGATTCATGAATCATAAAATGAATCATAAAATGAATCATGAATTGAATGATGAATTGAATCATGATTCATGAATCATAAAAATGAATCATGAATTGAATCATGAATCATGAAATGAATCATAAATTGAATCATGAATCATAAATTGAATCATGAATTGAACCACGAATCATGAATAAAATCATGAATCATGAATCATAAATTAAATCATGAATCATGAATCATAATTCGAATCATGATTCATGAATCATGAATCATGAATTTAATCATGAATCATGAATTTAATCATGAATCATGAATTATGAATCATGAATCGAATCATGAATCATGAATCGAATCATGAATCATGAATTGAATCATGAATCGAATCATGAATCATCGAATCATGAATCATGAATTGAATCATTGATCATGAATCATGAATTGAATCATGAATTGAATAATGAATCGAATTATGAATCATGAATCATGAATTGAATCATGAATCATGAATTGAATCATGAATCATGAATCAAGAAATGAATATTGAAATGAATCATGAATCATGAATTGAATCATGAATCATGAATTGAATCATGAGTCATGAATTATGAATTGAATCATGAATCATGAAATGAATCATGAATTGAATCATGAATTGAATCATGATTCATGAATCATGATTCATGAATCATGATTCATGAATCATGATTCATGAATCATGATTCATGAATCATGAAATGAATCATGATTCATGAATCATGAAATGAATCATGAATTGAATCATGAATTGAATCATGAATCATGAATTGAATCATGAATTGAATCATGAATCATGAAATGAAACATGAAATGAATTATGAATTGAATCATGAATCATGAATTGAATCATGAATCATGAAATGAATCATGAATCATGAATTGAATCATCAATCATGTATTGAATCATGAATTGAATCATGAATCATGAAATGAAACATGAAATGAATAATAAATCATATATTGAATCATGAATCATAAATTGAATCATGAATCATGAATTGAATCATAAATCATGAAATGAATCATGAATTGAATCATGAATCGAATCATGAATCATGAATTATGAATTAAATCATGAATCATGAATCATTAATTGAATTATGAATCATGAATCGAATCATGATTCATGGATCATGAATCATGATTTGAATCATGAATCATGAATAATGAATCAAATCAAGAATCATGAATCATGATTTTAATCATGAATCATGAATCATTAAATGATTCATGAATCATGAATCATGAATCATGAATCATGAATCAAAACATGAATCATGAATCATGAATTGAATCATGAATCACGAATTATGAATCATGAATCGAATCATGAATCATGAATTGAATCATGAATCATGAATCGAATCATAAATCATGAATTGAATCATCAATCATGAATTGAATCATGAATCATGAATCATGAATCAAATCTTGAATCATGAATTGAATCATCAATCATGAATTGAATTATGAATGGAATAATGAATCGAATCATAATTCATGAATTGAATCATGGATCGAATAATGAATCGTGAATTATATCATGAATTGAATCATGAATCATCAATTGAATCATGAATCATGAATTGAATCATGAATCGAATAATGAATCATGAATCATGAATTGAATCATGAATTGAAAAATGAACCATGATCATGAATAATGAATCAAATCATGATTAATGAATCCTGAATTGAATCATGAATCGTGAATCGAATCATGATTAATGAATTGAATCATGAATCAAGATTAATGAATTGAATCATGAATCTTGAATTGAATTATGAATCATGAATTGAATCATGAATTGAATCACAAATCATGAATCAAATCATGAATCATGAATCATGAATTAAGTCATAAATAATGAATCATGAATCGAATCATGATTCATGAATCATGAATCATGAATTGAATCATGAATCATGAATAATGAATCAAATCATGAATCATGAATCATGAATTAAATCATGAATCATGAAACGAATCAGGAATCATGAATCATGAATCAAATCATGAATCATGAATTGAATCATGAATCATGAATTGAATCATGAATCATGAATTGAATTATGAATGGAATAATGAATCGAATCATGAATCATGAATTGAATCATGAATAATAAATTGAATCATGAATCATGAATTGAATCATGAATTGATTCATGAATCATGAATTGTATCATGAATCATGAAATGAATCATGAATCATAAATTGAATCATGAATCAAAAAATGAACCATGATCATGAATAATAAATCGAATCATGAATCATGTATCATGAATTGAATCATGAATCATGAATCGAATCATGAATCATGATTAATGAATTGAATTATGAATCATGAATTAAATCTTTAAATTGAATCACGAATCATGAATCGAATCATGAATCATGATTAATGAATTAAATTATGAATCATGAACTAAATCATGAATTGAATCACAAATCATGAATCAAATCATGAATCATGAATCATGAATTAAATCATGAATCATGAATCGAATCATGATTCATGAATATTGAAACGAATCATGAATCATGAATCATGAATCATGAATCAAATCATGAATCATGAATTGAATAATGAATCATGAATCATGAATTGAATCATGAATAATGAATCAAATCATGAATCATGAATCATGAATTGAATCATGAATCATGAAACGAATCATGAATCATGAATCATGAATCAAATCATGAATCATGAATCATGAATTGAATCATGAATTATGAATCATGAATCATAAATCGAATCATGAATCGATTCATGAATCATGAATCTAATTATGAATCATGAATTGAATCATGAATCATGAATCATGAATTGAATCTTGAATCATTATTCGAATCATGAATTATGAATTGAATCATGAATTGAATCATGAATTGAATTATGAATCATGAATTGAATCATGAATTGAATCATGAATCATGAATCATGAATTGTATCATGAATCATGAATTGAATCATGAACCATGAATCATGAATTGAATCATGAATCATGAAATGAATCATGAATTGAATCATGAATCATGGAATAAATCATGAAATGAATCATGAATTGAATCATGAATCATGAATTGAATCATTAATCATGAATCATGAATTGAATCATGAATCATAAAATGAATCATGAATTGAATCATGAATTGAATTATGATTCATGAATCATGAAATGAATCATGAAATGAATCATGAATCATGAATTGAATCATGAATCATGAATTGAATCATGAATCATGAATTGAATCATGAAATGAATAATTAATCATGAAATAAAACATGAAATGAATCATGAATCATGAATTGAATCATGAATCATAAATTAAAATCATGAATCATGAATCATGAATTGAATTATGAATCATGAATTGAATCATGAATTTAATCACGAATCATGAATCAAATCATGAATCATGAATTAAATCATGAATCATGAATTAAATCATGAATCATGAATTGAATCATGAATCATGAATTGAATCATGAATCATGAATTGAATCATGAATTGAATCAAGAATCTTGGAATGAATCATGAAATGAATCATGAATCATGAATTGAATCATGAATCATGAATTGAATCATGAATCATGAATCATAAAATGAATCATGAAATGAAACATGAAATGAATCATAAATCATGAATTGAATCATGAATCGAATTATGAATCATGAATTTAATCATGAATCTTGAATCATGAATTGAATGATGAATAATGAATCAAATCATGAATCATGAATTGAATCATGAATTGAATCATGAATTAAATCATGAAATGAATCATGAATCATGAATTGAATCATGAATTGAATCATGATTTATGAATCAAGAAATAAATCATGAAATGAATCATGAATCATGAATTGAATCATGAATCATAAATTGAATCAAGAATCATGAAATGAATCATAAATTGAATCATGAATTGAATCAAGAATCATGGAATGAATCATAAAATTAATCATGAATCATGAATCATGAAATGAATCATGAATCATGATTTGAATCATGAATCATGAATCATAAATTGAATCATGAATCATGAAATTAATCATGAATTGAATCATGAATTGAATCATGATTCATGAATCATGAAATGAATAATGAAATGAATCATGAATTGAATCATAAATCATGAATTGAATCATGAATCATAAAATGAATCATAAATTGAATGATGAATTGAATCATGAATCATGAATCATGAATTGAATCATGAATCATGAATTGAATCAAGAATCATGGAATGAATCATAAAATGAATCATGAATCATGAATTGAATCATTAAATTGAACCACAAATCATGAATCAAATCATGAATCATGAATTAAATCATGAATCATGAATTGAATCATGATTCATGAATATTGAAACGAATCATGAATCATGAATCATGAATCATGAATCAAATCATGAATCATGAATCATGAATTGAATCATGAATCATGAATAATGAATCAAATCATGAATCATGAATCATGAATTGAATCATGAATCATGAATCATGAAACGAATCATGAAATGAATCATGAATCATGAATTGAGTCATGAATCATGAATCAAATCATGAATCATGAATCATGAATTGAATCATGAATTATGAATCATGAATCATGAATCGAATCATGAATCATGAATCTAATTATGAATCATGAATTGAATCATGAATCATGAATCATGAATTGAATCATGAATCATGAATCATGAATTGAATCATGAATCATTATTCGAATTTGGAATTATGAATTGAATCATGAATTGAATCATGAATCATGAATTGAATCATGAATTGAATCATGAATCATGAATCATGAATCATCAATCATGAAATGAATCATGAAATGAATCATGAATTGAATCATGAATCATGAATTGAATCATGAATCATGAATTGAATCATGAACCATGAATCATGAATTGAATCATGAATCATGAAATGAATCATGAATTGAATCATGAATTGAATCATGAATCATGGAATAAATCATGAAATGAATCATGAATCATGAATTAAATCATGAATCATGAATTGAATCATTAATCATGAATCATGAATTGAATCATGAATCATAAAATGAATCATGAATTGAATCATGAATTGAATTATGATTCATGAATCATGAAATGAATCATGAAATGAATCATGAATCATGAATTGAATCATGAAATGAATCATGAATCATGAAATAAAACATGAAATGAATCATGAATCATGAATTGAATCATGAATCATAAATTAAAATCATGAATCATAAATTAAAATCATGAATCATGAATCATGAATTGAATTATGAATCATGAATTGAATCATGAATTGAATCACGAATCATGAATCAAATCATGAATCATGAATTAAATCATGAATCGAATTATGAATCATGAATTGAATCATGAATCATGAATCGAATCATGAATCATGAATTGAATCATGAATTGAATCATGAATCATGAATCATGAAATGAATCATGAATTAAATCATGAAATGAATCATGAATTGAATCATGAATTGAATCATGAATTGAATCATGAATTGAATCATGAATCATGATTTTAATCAAGAATCATGAATTGAATCATGAATTGAATCATGAATTGAATCAAGAATCTTGGAATGAATCATGAAAAGAATCATGAATTGAATCATGAATCATGAATTGAATCATGAATCATGAATCATGAATTGAATCATGAATCATGAATTGAATCATGAATCGAATTATGAATCATGAATTGAATCATGAATCATGAATTGACTCATGAATAATGAATTGAATCATGAATCATGAATTGAATCATGAATCGAATTATGAATCATGAATTGAATCATGAATCATGAATCATGAATTGACTCATGAATAATGAATCGAATCATGAATCATGAATTGAATCATGAATTGATTCATGAATCATAAATCGAATTATGAATCGAATCATGAATCATTAATCATGAATTGAATCATGAATCATGAATCGAATCATGAATTGAATCATGAATTGAATCATGAATCATGAATTGAAACATGAATCATGAATTGAATCATGAATCGAATAATGAATCATGAATCATGAATTGAATCATGAATCATGAATTGAATCAAGAATTGAATCACAAATCATGAATTAAGTCATGAATCATGAATCGAATCATGATTCATGAATCATGAATCATGAATTAAATCATGAATCATGAATCGAATCATGAATTGAATCATGAATTGAATTATGAATCATGAATTTAATAATGAAATGAATCATGAATCATGAATTGAATCATGAATCATGAATTGAATCATGAATTGAATCATGAATCAAGAAATGAATCATGAAATCAATCATGAATCATGAATTCAATAATGAATCATGAATTGAATCGAGAATCATGGAATGAATCATGAAATGAATCATGAATCATAAATTGAATCATGAATCATGAAATGAATCATGAATTGAATCATGAATTGAATCATGATTCATGAATCATAAAATGAATCATAAAATGAATCATGAATTGAATGATGAATTGAATCATGATTCATGAATCATAAAAATGAATCATGAATTGAATCATGAATCATGAAATGAATCATTAATCATGAATCATGAATTGAATCATGAATCATAAAATGAATCATGAATTGAATCATGAATTGAATTATGATTCATGAATCATGAAATGAATCATGAAATGAATCATGAATCATGAATTGAATCATGAATCATGAATTGAATCATGAATCATGAATTGAATCATGAAATGAATAATGAATCATGAAATAAAACATGAAATGAATCATGAATCATGAATTGAATCATGAATCATAAATTAAAATCATGAATCATGAATCATGAATTGAATTATGAATCATGAATTGAATCATGAATTTAATCACGAATCATGAATCAAATCATGAATCATGAATTAAATCATGAATCATGAATTTTAATCATGAATCATGAATTGAATCATGAATCATGAATTGAATCATGAATCATGAATTGAATCATGAATTGAATCAAGAATCTTGGAATGAATCATGAAATGAATCATGAATTGAATCATGAATCATGAATTGAATCATGAATCATGAATCATAAAATGAATCATGAAATGAAACATGAAATGAATCATAAATCATGAATTGAATCATGAATCGAATTATGAATCATGAATTTAATCATGAATCTTGAATCATGAATTGAATGATGAATAATGAATCAAATCATGAATCATGAATTGAATCATGAATTGAATCATGAATTAAATCATGAAATGAATCATGAATCATGAATTGAATCATGAATTGAATCATGATTTATGAATCAAGAAATAAATCATGAAATGAATCATGAATCATGAATTGAATCATGAATCATAAATTGAATCAAGAATCATGAAATGAATCATAAATTGAATCATGAATTGAATCAAGAATCATGGAATGAATCATAAAATTAATCATGAATCATGAATCATGAAATGAATCATGAATCATGATTTGAATCATGAATCATGAATCATAAATTGAATCATGAATCATGAAATTAATCATGAATTGAATCATGAATTGAATCATGATTCATGAATCATGAAATGAATCATGAAATGAATCATGAATTGAATCATAAATCATGAATTGAATCATGAATCATAAAATGAATCATAAATTGAATGATGAATTGAATCATGAATCATGAATCATGAATTGAATCATGAATCATGAATTGAATCAAGAATCATGGAATGAATCATAAAATGAATCATGAATCATGAATTGAATCATTAAATTGAACCACAAATCATGAATCAAATCATGAATCATGAATTAAATCATGAATCATGAATTGAATCATGATTCATGAATATTGAAACGAATCATGAATCATGAATCATGAATTGAATCATGAATCATGAATAATGAATCAAATCATGAATCATGAATCATGAATTGAATCATGAATCATGAATCATGAAACGAATCATGAAATGAATCATGAATCATGAATTGAGTCATGAATCATGAATCAAATCATGAATCATGAATCATGAATTGAATCATGAATTATGAATCATGAATCATGAATCGAATCATGAATCATGAATCTAATTATGAATCATGAATTGAATCATGAATCATGAATCATGAATTGAATCATGAATCATGAATCATGAATTGAATCATGAATCATTATTCGAATTTGGAATTATGAATTGAATCATGAATTGAATCATGAATCATGAATTGAATCATGAATTGAATCATGAATCATGAATCATGAATCATCAATCATGAAATGAATCATGAAATGAATCATGAATTGAATCATGAATCATGAATTGAATCATGAATCATGAATTGAATCATGAACCATGAATCATGAATTGAATCATGAATCATGAAATGAATCATGAATTGAATCATGAATTGAATCATGAATCATGGAATAAATCATGAAATGAATCATGAATCATGAATTAAATCATGAATCATGAATTGAATCATTAATCATGAATCATGAATTGAATCATGAATCATAAAATGAATCATGAATTGAATCATGAATTGAATTATGATTCATGAATCATGAAATGAATCATGAAATGAATCATGAATCATGAATTGAATCATGAAATGAATCATGAATCATGAAATAAAACATGAAATGAATCATGAATCATGAATTGAATCATGAATCATAAATTAAAATCATGAATCATAAATTAAAATCATGAATCATGAATCATGAATTGAATTATGAATCATGAATTGAATCATGAATTGAATCACGAATCATGAATCAAATCATGAATCATGAATCATGAATTAAATCATGAATCGAATTATGAATCATGAATTGAATCATGAATCATGAATCGAATCATGAATCATGAATTGAATCATGAATTGAATCATGAATCATGAATCATGAAATGAATCATGAATTAAATCATGAAATGAATCATGAATTGAATCATGAATTGAATCATGAATTGAATCATGAATTGAATCATGAATCATGATTTTAATCAAGAATCATGAATTGAATCATGAATTGAATCATGAATTGAATCATGAATTGAATCAAGAATCTTGGAATGAATCATGAAAAGAATCATGAATTGAATCATGAATCATGAATTGAATCATGAATCATTAATCATGAATTGAATCATGAATCATGAATTGAATCATGAATCGAATTATGAATCATGAATTGAATCATGAATCATGAATTGACTCATGAATAATGAATTGAATCATGAATCATGAATTGAATCATGAATCGAATTATGAATCATGAATTGAATCATGAATCATGAATCATGAATTGACTCATGAATAATGAATCGAATCATGAATCATGAATTGAATCATGAATTGATTCATGAATCATAAATCGAATTATGAATCGAATCATGAATCATTAATCATGAATTGAATCATGAATCATGAATCGAATCATGAATTGAATCATGAATTGAATCATGAATCATGAATTGAAACATGAATCATGAATTGAATCATGAATCGAATAATGAATCATGAATCATGAATTGAATCATGAATCATGAATTGAATCAAGAATTGAATCACAAATCATGAATTAAGTCATGAATCATGAATCATGAATCGAATCATGATTCATGAATCATGAATCATGAATTAAATCATGAATCATGAATCGAATCATGAATTGAATCATGAATTGAATTATGAATCATGAATTTAATAATGAAATGAATCATGAATCATGAATTGAATCATGAATCATGAATTGAATCATGAATTGAATCATGAATCAAGAAATGAATCATGAAATCAATCATGAATCATGAATTCAATAATGAATCATGAATTGAATCGAGAATCATGGAATGAATCATGAAATGAATCATGAATCATAAATTGAATCATGAATCATGAAATGAATCATGAATTGAATCATGAATTGAATCATGATTCATGAATCATAAAATGAATCATAAAATGAATCATGAATTGAATGATGAATTGAATCATGATTCATGAATCATAAAAATGAATCATGAATTGAATCATGAATCATGAAATGAATCATAAATTGAATCATGAATCATAAATTGAATCATGAATTGAACCACGAATCATGAATAAAATCATGAATCATGAATCATGAATTAAATCATGAATCATGAATCATAATTCGAATCATGATTCATGAATCATGAATCATGAATCATGAATTATGAATCATGAATCGAATCATGAATCATGAATTGAATCATGAATCGAATCATGAATCATTAATCGAATCATGAATCATGAATTGAATCATTGATCATGAATCATGAATTGAATCATGAATTGAATTATGAATGGAATAATGAATCGAATTATGAATCATGAATCATGAATTGAATCATGAATCATGAATTGAATCATGAATCATGAATCGAATCATGAATCATGAATCAAGAAATGAATAATGAAATGAATCATGAATCATGAATTGAATCATGAATCATGAATTGAATCATGAGTCATGAATTATAAATTGAATCATGAATCATGAAATGAATCATGAATTGAATCATGAATTGAATCATGATTCATGAATCATAATTCATGAATCATGATTCATGAATCATGATTCATGAATCATGATTCATGAATCATGAAATGAATCATGAATTGAAGCATGAATCATGAATTGAATCATGAATTGAATCATGAATCATGAAATGAAACATGAAATGAATTATGAATTGAATCATGAATCATGAATTGAATCATGAATCATAAAATGAATCATGAATTGAATGATGAATTGAATCATGATTCATGAATCATGAAATGAATCATGAAATGAATCATGAATCATGAATTGAATCATGAATCATGAAATGAATCATGAATCATGAATTGAATCATCAATCATGTATTGAATCATGAATTGAATCATGAATCATGAAATGAAACATGAAATGAATAATGAATCATATATTGAATCATGAATCATAAATTGAATCATGAATCATGAATTGAATCATAAATCATGAAATGAATCATGAATTGAATCATGAATCGAATCATGAATCATGAATTATGAATTAAATCATGAATCATTAATTGAATTATGAATCATGAATCGAATCATGATTCATGGATCATGAATCATGATTTGAATCATGAATCATGAATAATGAATCAAATCATGAATCATGAATCATGATTTTAATCATGAATCATGAATCATTAAACGATTCATGAATCATGAATCATGAATCATGAATCATGAATCAAAACATGAATCATGAATCATGAATTGAATCATTAATCACGAATTATGAATCATGAATCGAATCATGAATCATGAATTGAATCATGAATCATGAATCGAATCATGAATCATGAATTGAATCATCAATCATGAATTGAATCATGAATCATGAATCATGAATCAAATCTTGAATCATGAATTGAATCATCAATCATGAATTGAATTATGAATGGAATAATGAATCGAATCATAATTCATGAATTGAATCATGGATCGAATAATGAATCGTGAATTATATCATGAATTGAATCATGAATCATCAATTGAATCATGAATCATGAATTGAATCATGAATCGAATAATGAATCATGAATCATGAATTGAATCATGAATTGAAAAATGAACCATGATCATGAATAATGAATCGAATCATGATTAATGAATCCTGAATTGAATCATGAATCGTGAATCGAATCATGATTAATGAATTGAATCATGAATCAAGATTAATGAATTGAATCATGAATCTTGAATTGAATTATGAATCATGAATTGAATCATGAATTGAATCACAAATCATGAATCAAATCATGAATCATGAATCATGAATTAAGTCATAAATAATGAATCATGAATCGAATCATGATTCATGAATCATGAATCATGAATTGAATCATGAATCATGAATAATGAATCAAATCATGAATCATGAATCATGAATTAAATCATGAATCATGAAACGAATCAGGAATCATGAATCATGAATCAAATCATGAATCATGAATTGAATCATGAATCATGAATTGAATTATGAATGGAATAATGAATCGAATCATGAATCATGAATTGAATCATGAATAATAAATTGAATCATGAATCATGAATTGAATCATGAATTGATTCATGAATCATGAATTGTATCATGAATCATGAAATGAATCATGAATCATAAATTGAATCATGAATCAAAAAATGAACCATGATCATGAATAATAAATCGAATCATGAATCATGTATCATGAATTGAATCATGAATCATGAATCAAATCATGAATCATGATTAATGAATTGAATTATGAATCATGAATTAAATCTTTAAATTGAATCACGAATCATAAATCGAATCATGAATCATGATTAATGAATTAAATTATGAATCATGAACTAAATCATGAATTGAATCACAAATCATGAATCAAATCATGAATCATGAATCATGAATTAAATCATGAATCATGAATCGAATCATGATTCATGAATATTGAAACGAATCATGAATCATGAATCATGAATCATGAATCAAATCATGAATCATGAATCATGAATTGAATAATGAATCATGAATCATGAATTGAATCATGAATAATAAATCAAATCATGAATCATGAATCATGAATTGAATCATGAATCATGAAACGAATCATGAATCATGAATCATGAATCATGAATCATGAATTGAATCATGAATTATGAATCATGAATCATAAATCGAATCATGAATCGATTCATGAATCATGAATCTAATTATGAATCATGAATTGAATCATGAATCATGAATCATGAATTGAATCATGAATCATTATTCGAATCATGAATTATGAATTGAATCATGAATTGAATCATGAATTGAATTATGAATCATGAATTGAATCATGAATTGAATCATGAATCATGAATCATGAATTGTATCATGAATCATGAATTAAATCATGAACCATGAATCATGAATTGAATCATGAATCATGAAATGAATCATGAATTGAATCATGAATTGAATCATGAATCATGGAATAAATCATGAAATGAATCATCAATTGAATCATGAATCATGAATTGAATCATTAATCATGAATCATGAATTGAATCATGAATCATAAAATGAATCATGAATTGAATCATGAATTGAATTATGATTCATGAATCATGAAATGAATCATGAAATGAATCATGAATCATGAATTGAATCATGAATCATGAATTGAATCATGAAATGAATAATGAATCATGAAATAAAACATGAAATGAATCATGAATCATGAATTGAATCATGAATCATAAATTAAAATCATGAATCATGAATCATGAATTGAATTATGAATCATGAATTGAATCATGAATTTAATCACGAATCATGAATCAAATCATGAATCATGAATTAAATCATGAATCATGAATTGAATCATGAATCATGAATTGAATCATGAATTGAATCAAGAATCTTGGAATGAATCATGAAATGAATCATGAATCATGAATTGAATCATGAATCGAATCATGAATCATGAATCATAAAATGAATCATGAAATGAAACATGAAATGAATCATAAATCATGAATTGAATCATGAATCATGATTTGAATCATGAATCGAATTATGAATCATGAATTTAATCATGAATCTTGAATCATGAATTGAATGATGAATAATGAATCGAATCATGAATCATGAATTGAATCATGAATTGAATCATGAATTAAATCATGAAATGAATCATGAATTGAATCATGAATTGAATCATGATTTATGAATCAAGAAATAAATCATGAAATGAATCATGAATCATGAATTGAATCATGAATCATAAATTGAATCAAGAATCATGAAATGAATCATAAATTGAATCATGAATTGAATCAAGAATCATGGAATGAATCATAAAATTAATCATGAATCATGATTTGAATCATGAATCATGAATCATAAATTGAATCATGAATCATGAAATTAATCATGAATTGAATCATGAATTGAATCATGATTCATGAATCATGAAATGAATCATGAAATGAATCATGAATTGAATCATAAATCATGAATTGAATCATGAATCATAAAATGAATCATAAATTGAATGATGAATTGAATCATGAATCATGAATCATGAATTGAATCATGAATCATGAATTGAATCATGAATCATGAATTGAATCAAGAATCATGGAATGAATCATAAAATGAATCATGAATCATGAATTGAATCATTAAATTGAATCACAAATCATGAATCAAATCATGAATCATGAATTAAATCATGAATCATGAATCGAATCATGATTCATGAATATTGAAACGAATCATGAATCATGAATCATGAATCATGAATCAAATCATGAATCATGAATCATGAATTGAATCATGAATCATGAATAATGAATCAAATCATGAATCATGAATCATGAATCATGAAACGAATCATGAAATGAATCATGAATCATGAATTGAGTCATGAATCATGAATCAAATCATGAATCATGAATCATGAATTGAATCATGAATTATGAATCATGAATCATGAATCGAATCATGAATCATGAATCTAATCATGAATCATGAATTGAATCATGAATCATGAATCATGAATTGAATCATGAATCATGAATCATGAATTGAATCATGAATCATTATTCGAATTTGGAATTATGAATTGAATCATGAATTGAATCATGAATCATGAATTGAATCATGAATTGAATCATGAATCATGAATTGAATCATGAATCATGAATTATCAATCATGAAATGAATCATGAATTGAATCATGAATCATGAATTGAATCATGAATCATGAATTGAATCATGAACCATGAATCATGAATTGAATCATGAATCATGAAATGAATCATGAATTGAATCATGAATTGAATCATGAATCATGGAATAAATCATGAAATGAATCATGAATTAAATCATGAATTGAATCATTAATCATGAATCATGAATTGAATCATGAATCATAAAATGAATCATGAATTGAATCATGAATTGAATTATGATTCATGAATCATGAAATGAATCATGAAATGAATCATGAATCATGAATTGAATCATGAATCATGAATTGAATCATGAAATGAATCATGAATCATGAAATAAAACATGAAATGAATCATGAATCATGAATTGAATCATGAATCATAAATTAAAATCATGAATCATAAATCATGAATTGAATTATGAATCATGAATTGAATCATGAATTGAATCACGAATCATGAATCAAATCATGAATCATGAATCATGAATTAAATCATGAATCATGAATCGAATTATGAATCATGAATTGAATCATGAATCATGAATCATGAATTAAATCATGAATCATGAATCGAATCATGAATCATGAATTGAATCATGAATTGAATCATGAATCATGAATCATGAAATGAATCATGAATTAAATCATGAAATGAATCATGAATTGAATCATGAATTGAATCATGAATTGAATCATGAATCATGATTTTAATCAAGAATCATGAATTGAATCATGAATTGAATCATGAATTGAATCATGAATTGAATCAAGAATCTTGGAATGAATCATGAAAAGAATCATGAATTGAATCATGAATCATGAATTGAATCATGAATCATGAATCATGAATTGAATCATGAATCATGAATTGAATCATGAATCGAATTATGAATCATGAATTGAATCATGAATCATGAATCATGAATTGACTCATGAATAATGAATTGAATCATGAATCATGAATTGAATCATGAATCGAATTATGAATCATGAATTGAATCATGAATCATGAATCATGAATTGACTCATGAATAATGAATCGAATCATGAATCATGAATTGAATCATGAATTGAATCATGAATTAAATCATGAATTGAATCATGAATCATGAATTGAATCAAGAATCATGAAATGAATCCTAAATTGAATCATGAATTGAATCAAGAATCATGGTGTAAATCATGAAGTGAATCATGATTCATGAATCAAGAAATGAATCATGAATTGAATCATGAATCATGAATCGAATCATGAATCATGAATCATGAATTGAATCATGAATCATAAATCATGAATCGAATCATGCATCATGAATTGAATCATGAATCATAAATTGATTCATGAATCATAAATCATGAATTGAATCATGAATCATGAATCGAATCATGAATCATGAAATGAATCATGAATCGAATCATGAATCATGAAATGAATCATGAAATGAATCTCGAATCATGAATCATGAATTGAATCATGAAATGAATCATGAATCATGAATTGAATCATGAATCATGAATTGAATCATGAATCATGAATTGAATCAAGAATCATGAAATGAATCATAAATTGAATCATGAATTGAATCAAGAATCATGAAATGAATCATAAATTGAATCATGAATTGAATCAAGAATCATGGAATGAATCATGAAATAAATTATGAATCATGAAATAAATCATGAATATGAAATTAATCATGGTGTAAATCATGAAGTGAATCATGATTCATGAATCAAGAAATGAATCATGAATTGAATCATGAATCATGAATCGAATCATGAATCATGAATCATGAATTGAATCATGAATCATAAATCATGAATCGAATCATGCATCATGAATTGAATCATGAATCATAAAATGAATCATGAATTGAATCATGAATTGAATCATGAATTGAATCATCAATCGTATCATGAATCATGAATTATGAATTGAATCATAAATCATGAATCGAATCATGATTCATGAATCATGAATCATGAATAGAATCATGAAGCATGAATCATGAATTGAATCATAAATCGAATAATGAATCATGAATTGAATCATGAATTGAATCATGAATCATGAATAGAATCATGAATCATGAATTTTAAAATGAACCATGATCATGAATAATGAATCGAATCATGATTCATGATTAATGAATTGAATTATGAATCATGAATTGAATTATGAATTATGAATTGAATCATGAATTGAATCACGAATCATGAATCAAATCATGAATCATGAATTAAGTCATGAATCATGAATCAAATCATGAATCATGAAATTAATCATGGTGTAAATCATGAAGTGAATCATGATTCATGAATCAAGAAATGAATCATGAAGTGAATCATGAATCATGAATCGAATCATGAATCATGAATCATGAATTTAATTAATGAATCATAAATCGAATCATGCATCATGAATTGAATCATGAATCATAAATCGAATCATGCATCATGAATTGAATCATGAATCATAAATTGATTCATGAATCATGAATCATGAATTGAATCATGAATCATGAATCGAATCATGAATCATGAAATGAATCATGAATCGAATCATGAATCATGAAATGAATCATGAAATGAATCTCGAATCATGAATCATGAATTGAATCATGAAATGAATCATGAATCATGAATTGAATCATGAATCATGAATTGAATCAAGAATCATGAAATGAATCATAAATTGAATCATGAATTGAATCAAGAATCATGAAATGAATCATAAATTGAATCATGAATTGAATCAAGAATCATGGAATGAATCATGAAATAAATTATGAATCATGAATTGAATCATGAATCATGAAATTAATCATGGTGTAAATCATGAAGTGAATCATGATTCATGAATCAAGAAATGAATCATGAATTGAATCATGAATCATGAATCGAATCATGAATCATGAATCATGAATTGAATCATGAATCATAAATCATGAATCGAATCATGCATCATGAATTGAATCATGAATCATAAATTGAATCATGAATCATGAATTGAATCATGAATCATGAAATGAATCATGATTCATGAATCATGAATCATGAATTGAATCATGAATCATGAATCATGAATTGAATCATGAATCATGAATCATGAATTGAATCATGAATCATGAATCATGAATTGAATCATGAATCATGAATAGAATCATGAAGCATGAATCATGAATTGAATCATAAATCGAATAATGAATCATGAATTGAATCATGAATTGAATCATGAATCATGAATAGAATAATGAATCATGAATTTTAAAATGAACCATGATCATGAATAATGAATCGAATCATGATTCATGATTAATGAATTGAATTATGAATCATGAATTGAATTATGAATTATGAATTGAATCATGAATTGAATCACGAATCATGAATCAAATCATGAATCATGAAATTAATCATGGTGTAAATCATGAAGTGAATCATGATTCATGAATCAAGAAATGAATCATGAATTGAATCATGAATCATGAATCGAATCTTGAATCATGAATCATGAATTGAATCATGAATCATAAATCATGAATCGAATCATGCATCATGAATTGAATCATGAATCATAAATTGATTCATGAATCATGAATCATGAATTGAATCATGAATCATGAATCGAATCATGAATCATGAAATGAATCATGAATCGAATCATGAATCATGAAATGAATCATGAATCGAATCATGAATCATGAAATGAATCATGAAATGAATCTCGAATCATGAATCATGAATTGAATCATGAAATGAATCATGAATCATGAATTGAATCATGAATCATGAATTGAATCAAGAATCACGAAATGAATCATAAATTGAATCATGAATTGAATCAAGAATCATGAAATGAATCATAAATTGAATCATGAATTGAATCAAGAATCATGGAATGAATCATGAAATAAATTATGAATCATAAATTAAATCATGAATCATGAAATTAATCATGGTGTAAATCATGAAGTGAATCATGATTCATGAATCAAGAAATGAATCATGAATTGAATCATGAATCATGAATCGAATCATGAATCATGAATCATGAATTGAATCATGAATCATAAATCATGAATCGAATCATGCATCATGAATTGAATCATGAATCATAAAATGAATCATGAATTGAATCATCAATCGAATCATGAATCATGAATTATGAATTGAATCATGAATCATGAATAGAATCATGATTCATGAATCATGAATCATGAATTGAATCATGAATCATGAATCATGAATTGAATCATGAATCATGAATCATGAATTGAATCATGAATCATGAATCATGAATTGAATCATGAATCGAATAATGAATTGATTCATGAATCATGAATAGAATCATGAAGCATGAATCATGAATTGAATCATAAATCGAATAATGAATCATGAATTGAATCATGAATTGAATCATGAATCATGAATAGAATCATGAATCATGAATTTTAAAATGAACCATGATCATGAATAATGAATCGAATCATGATTCATGATTAATGAATTGAATTATGAATCATGAATTGAATTATGAATTATGAATTGAATCATGAATTGAATCACGAATCATGAATCAAATCATGAATCATGAATTAAGTCATGAATCATGAATCAAATCATGAATCATGAAATTAATCATGGTGTAAATCATGAAGTGAATCATGATTCATGAATCAAGAAATGAATCATGAATTGAATCATGAATCGAATCATGAATCATGAATCATGAATTGAATCATGAATCATAAATCATGAATCGAATCATGCATCATGAATTGAATCATGAATCATAAATTGATTCATGAATCATGAATTGAATCATGAATCGAATCATGAATCATGAAATGAATCATGAATCGAATCATGAATCATGAAATGAATCATGAAATGAATCTCGAATCATGAATCATGAATTGAATCATGAAATGAATCATGAATCGAATCATGAATCATGAAATGAATCATGAAATGAATCTCGAATCATGAATCATGAATTGAATCATGAAATGAATCATGAATCGAATCATGAATCATGAATTGAATCAAGAATCATGAAATGAATCATAAATTGAATCATGAATTGAATCAAGAATCATGAAATGAATCATAAATTGAATCATGAATTGAATCAAGAATCATGGAATGAATCATGAAATAATTTATGAATCATGAATTGAATCATGAATCATGAAATTAATCATGGTGTAAATCATGAAGTGAATCATGATTCATGAATCAAGAAATGAATCATGAATTGAATCATGAATCATGAATCGAATCATGAATCATGAATCATGAATTGAATCATGAATCATAAATCATGAATCGAATCATGCATCATGAATTGAATCATGAATCATAAATTGAATCATGAATCATGAATTGAATCATGAATCATGAAATGAATCATGAATTGAATCATGAATTGAATCATCAATCGAATCATGAATCATGAATTATGAATTGAATCATGAATCATGAATCGAATCATGATTCATGAATCATAAATCATGAATTGAATCATGAATCATGAATTGAATCATGAATCATGAATTATGAATCATGAATCGAATCATGAATCATGAATGGAATCATGAATCGAATCATGAATCATGAATCGAATCATGAATCATGAATCATGAATTGAATCATGAATCATAAATCATGAATCGAATCATGTATTGAATCATGAATCATGAATTGAATTATGAATGGAATAATGAATCAAATCATGAATCATGAATCATGAATTGAATCATGAATCGAATAATGAATCATGCATTGAATCATGAATTGAATCATGAATCATGAATAGAATCATGAAGCATGAATCATGAATTGAATCATAAATCGAATAATGAATCATGAATTGAATCATGAATTGAATCATGACTCATGAATAGAATCATGAATCATGAATTTTAAAATGAACCATGATCATGAATAATGAATCGAATCATGATTCATGATTAATGAATTGAATTATGAATCATGAATTGAATTATGAATTATGAATTGAATCATGAATTGAATCACGAATCATGAATCAAATCATGAATTAAGTCATGAATCATGAATCGAATCATGATTCATGAATCATGAATCATGAATTGAATCATGAATCGAATCATGAATCATGAAATGAATCATGAAATGAATCTCGAATCATGAATCATGAATTGAATCATGAAATGAATCATGAATCATGAATTGAATCATGAATCATGAATTGAATCAAGAATCATGAAATGAATCATAAATTGAATCATGAATTGAATCAAGAATCATGGAATGAATCATGAAATGAATCATGAATCATGAATTGAACAATGAATCATGAAATTAATCATGGTGTAAATCATGAAGTGAATCATGATTCATGAATCATGAATTGAATCATGAATTGAATCGTGAATCATGAATCATGAAATGAAACATGAAATGAATCATAAATCATGAATTGAATCATGAATCATAATTCGAATCATGAATCATGAATTGAATCATGAATTGATTCATGAATCATGAATAGAATTATGAATCATGATTTGAATCATGAATCATGAATCATGAATCATGAATTGAATCAAGAATCATGAAATGAATCATAAATTGAATCATGAATTGAATAAAGAATCATGGAATGAATCATAAAATGAATCATGAATCATGAATTGAATCATGAATCATGAATTGAATCATGAATCATGAAATGAATCATGATTCATGAATCATGAAATGAATCATGAAATGAATCATGAATTGAATCATGAATCATGAATTGAATCATGAATTTAATCATGAATCATGAATAATGAATCAAATCATGAATCATGAATCATGAATTAAATCATGAATCATGAATCATGAATCATAAATAATGAATCAAATCATGAATCATGAATCATGAATTGAATCATGAATCATGAATCGAATCATGAAACATGAATTGAATCATGAATTGAATTATGAATGGAATAATGAATCGAATCATGAATCATGAATCGAATAATGAATCATGAATTGAATCATGAATTTGAATCATGAATCATGAAATGAATCATGAATTGAATCATGAATCCTAAATCAAATCATGAATCATGAATTGAATCATGAATTGAATTATGAATGGAATAATGAATCGAATCATGAATCATGAATCGAATAATGAATCATGAATTGAATCATGAATTTGAATCATGAATCATGAATTGAATCATGAATCATGAAATGAATCATGAATCATGAATTTAATCATGAATTGAAAAATGAACCATGGTCATGGATAAGGAATCGAATCATGAATCATGAATTGAATCATGACTCAATAATCGAATCATGAATCATGATTAATGAATTGAATCATGAATCATGAATCATGAAACGAATCATGAATCATGAATTGAATCATGAATCATTAATCGAATCATGAATTATGAATTGAATTATGAATTGAATTATGAATCATGAATTAAATCATGAAATGAATCATGAATCATGAAATGAGTCATGAATCATGAATTGGATCATGAATCATGAATTGAATCATGAATTGTATCATGAATTAAATCATGAATCATGGAATAAATCATGAAATGAATCATGAATCATGAATTGAATCATGAATCATAAAATGAATAATGAATTGAATTATGATTCATGAATCATGAAATGAATCATGAATCATGAAATAAAACATGAAATGAATCATGAATCATAAATTGAATCATGAATCATGAATTGAATCATGAATCATGAAATGAATTATGAATTCAATTATGAATCGAATCACGAATCATGAATCAAATCATGAATCATGAATCATGAATTAAATCATGAATCATGAATCATGAATCGAATCATGATTCATGAATCATGAATCATGAATTGAATCATGAATCATGAAATGAATCATGAATCGAATCATGATTCATGAATCATGAATCATGAATTGAATCATGAATCATGAATCAAATCATGAATCATGAATCAAATCATGAATCATGAATCATGAATCATGAATCATGAATCATGAATCGAATCATGAATCATGTATCGAATCATGACTCATGAATAGAATCATGAATCATGAAATTAATCATGAATCATGAATCATGAATCATGAATCAAATCATGAATCATGAATCAGGAATTGAATTATGAATCATGAATTGAATCATGAATCATGAATCATGAAATGAATCATGAATCATGAATCATGAATCAAATCATGAATCATGAATCATGAATTGAATCATGAATCATGAATCATGAATTAATCATGAACCATAAATTGAATCATGAATCATGAATTATGAATTGAATCATGAATCATGAATTGAATCATGAATCATGAATCGAATCATGAATCATGAATTGAATCATCAATTAAATTATGAATTGAATAATGAATCGAATCATGAATCATGAATTGAATCATGAATCGAATAATGAATCATGGAATGAATGTTGAATTGAATCATGAATCATGAATTGAATCATGAATCATGAATTGAAAAATGAACCATGATCATGAATAATGAATCGAATCATAAATCATGAATCATAAATTGAATCATGAATCATGAATTGAATCAAGAATCATGAAATGAATCATAAATTGAATCATGAATTGAATCAAGAATCATGAAATGAATCATAAATTGAATCATGAATTGAATCAAGAATCATGGAATGAATCATGAAATAAATTATGAATCATGAATTGAATCATGAATCATGAAATTAATCATGGTGTAAATCATGAAGTGAATCATGATTCATGAATCAAGAAATGAATCATGAATTGAATCATGAATCAAGAATCGAATCATGAATCATGAATCATGAATTGAATCATGAATCATAAATCATGAATCGAATCATGCATCATGAATTGAATCATGAATCATAAATTGAATCATGAATCATGAATTGAATCATGAATCATGAAATGAATCATGATTCATGAATCATGAATCATGAATTGAATCATGAATCATGAATCATGAATTGAATCATGAATCATGAATCATGAATTGAATCATGAATCATGAATCATGAATTGAATCATGAATCATGAATAGAATCATGAAGCATGAATCATGAATTGAATCATAAATCGAATAATGAATCATGAATTGAATCATGAATTGAATCATGAATCATGAATAGAATAATGAATCATGAATTTTAAAATGAACCATGATCATGAATAATGAATCGAATCATGATTCATGATTAATGAATTGAATTATGAATCATGAATTGAATTATGAATTATGAATTGAATCATGAATTGAATCACGAATCATGAATCAAATCATGAATCATGAATTAAGTCATGAATCATGAATCAAATCATGAATCATGAAATTAATCATGGTGTAAATCATGAAGTGAATCATGATTCATGAATCAAGAAATGAATCATGAATCGAATCATGAATCATGAATCATGAATTGAATCATGAATCATAAATCATGAATCGAATCATGCATCATGAATTGAATCATGAATCATAAATTGATTCATGAATCATGAATTGAATCATGAATCGAATCATGAATCATGAAATGAATCATGAATCGAATCATGAATCATGAAATGAATCATGAAATGAATCTCGAATCATGAATCATGAATTGAATCATGAAATGAATCATGAATCGAATCATGAATCATGAAATGAATCATGAAATGAATCTCGAATCATGAATCATGAATTGAATCATGAAATGAATCATGAATCGAATCATGAATCATGAATTGAATCAAGAATCATGAAATGAATCATAAATTGAATCATGAATTGAATCAAGAATCATGAAATGAATCATAAATTGAATCATGAATTGAATCAAGAATCATGGAATGAATCATGAAATAATTTATGAATCATGAATTGAATCATGAATCATGAAATTAATCATGGTGTAAATCATGAAGTGAATCATGATTCATGAATCAAGAAATGAATCATGAATTGAATCATGAATCATGAATCGAATCATGAATCATGAATCATGAATTGAATCATGAATCATAAATCATGAATCGAATCATGCATCATGAATTGAATCATGAATCATAAATTGAATCATGAATCATGAATTGAATCATGAATCATGAAATGAATCATGAATTGAATCATGAATTGAATCATCAATCGAATCATGAATCATGAATTATGAATTGAATCATGAATCATGAATCGAATCATGATTCATGAATCATAAATCATGAATTGAATCATGAATCATGAATTGAATCATGAATCATGAATTATGAATCATGAATCGAATCATGAATCATGAATGGAATCATGAATCGAATCATGAATCATGAATCGAATCATGAATCATGAATCATGAATTGAATCATGAATCATAAATCATGAATCGAATCATGTATTGAATCATGAATCATGAATTGAATTATGAATGGAATAATGAATCAAATCATGAATCATGAATCATGAATTGAATCATGAATCGAATAATGAATCATGCATTGAATCATGAATTGAATCATGAATCATGAATAGAATCATGAAGCATGAATCATGAATTGAATCATAAATCGAATAATGAATCATGAATTGAATCATGAATTGAATCATGACTCATGAATAGAATCATGAATCATGAATTTTAAAATGAACCATGATCATGAATAATGAATCGAATCATGATTCATGATTAATGAATTGAATTATGAATCATGAATTGAATTATGAATTATGAATTGAATCATGAATTGAATCACGAATCATGAATCAAATCATGAATTAAGTCATGAATCATGAATCGAATCATGATTCATGAATCATGAATCATGAATTGAATCATGAATCGAATCATGAATCATGAAATGAATCATGAAATGAATCTCGAATCATGAATCATGAATTGAATCATGAAATGAATCATGAATCATGAATTGAATCATGAATCATGAATTGAATCAAGAATCATGAAATGAATCATAAATTGAATCATGAATTGAATCAAGAATCATGGAATGAATCATGAAATGAATCATGAATCATGAATTGAACAATGAATCATGAAATTAATCATGGTGTAAATCATGAAGTGAATCATGATTCATGAATCATGAATTGAATCATGAATTGAATCGTGAATCATGAATCATGAAATGAAACATGAAATGAATCATAAATCATGAATTGAATCATGAATCATAATTCGAATCATGAATCATGAATTGAATCATGAATTGATTCATGAATCATGAATAGAATTATGAATCATGATTTGAATCATGAATCATGAATCATGAATCATGAATTGAATCAAGAATCATGAAATGAATCATAAATTGAATCATGAATTGAATAAAGAATCATGGAATGAATCATAAATGAATCATGAATCATGAATTGAATCATGAATCATGAATTGAATCATGAATCATGAAATGAATCATGATTCATGAATCATGAAATGAATCATGAAATGAATCATGAATTGAATCATGAATCATGAATTGAATCATGAATTTAATCATGAATCATGAATAATGAATCAAATCATGAATCATGAATCATGAATTAAATCATGAATCATGAATCATGAATCATAAATAATGAATCAAATCATGAATCATGAATCATGAATTGAATCATGAATCATGAATCGAATCATGAAACATGAATTGAATCATGAATTGAATTATGAATGGAATAATGAATCGAATCATGAATCATGAATCGAATAATGAATCATGAATTGAATCATGAATTTGAATCATGAATCATGAAATGAATCATGAATTGAATCATGAATCCTAAATCAAATCATGAATCATGAATTGAATCATGAATTGAATTATGAATGGAATAATGAATCGAATCATGAATCATGAATCGAATAATGAATCATGAATTGAATCATGAATTTGAATCATGAATCATGAATTGAATCATGAATCATGAAATGAATCATGAATCATGAATTTAATCATGAATTGAAAAATGAACCATGGTCATGGATAAGGAATCGAATCATGAATCATGAATTGAATCATGACTCAATAATCGAATCATGAATCATGATTAATGAATTGAATCATGAATCATGAATCATGAAACGAATCATGAATCATGAATTGAATCATGAATCATTAATCGAATCATGAATTATGAATTGAATTATGAATTGAATTATGAATCATGAATTAAATCATGAAATGAATCATGAATCATGAAATGAGTCATGAATCATGAATTGGATCATGAATCATGAATTGAATCATGAATTGTATCATGAATTAAATCATGAATCATGGAATAAATCATGAAATGAATCATGAATCATGAATTGAATCATGAATCATAAAATGAATAATGAATTGAATTATGATTCATGAATCATGAAATGAATCATGAATCATGAAATAAAACATGAAATGAATCATGAATCATAAATTGAATCATGAATCATGAATTGAATCATGAATCATGAAATGAATTATGAATTCAATTATGAATCGAATCACGAATCATGAATCAAATCATGAATCATGAATCATGAATTAAATCATGAATCATGAATCATGAATCGAATCATGATTCATGAATCATGAATCATGAATTGAATCATGAATCATGAAATGAATCATGAATCGAATCATGATTCATGAATCATGAATCATGAATTGAATCATGAATCATGAATCAAATCATGAATCATGAATCAAATCATGAATCATGAATCATGAATCATGAATCATGAATCATGAATCGAATCATGAATCATGTATCGAATCATGACTCATGAATAGAATCATGAATCATGAAATTAATCATGAATCATGAATCATGAATCATGAATCAAATCATGAATCATGAATCAGGAATTGAATTATGAATCATGAATTGAATCATGAATCATGAATCATGAAATGAATCATGAATCATGAATCATGAATCAAATCATGAATCATGAATCATGAATTGAATCATGAATCATGAATCATGAATTAATCATGAACCATAAATTGAATCATGAATCATGAATTATGAATTGAATCATGAATCATGAATTGAATCATGAATCATGAATCGAATCATGAATCATGAATTGAATCATCAATTAAATTATGAATTGAATAATGAATCGAATCATGAATCATGAATTGAATCATGAATCGAATAATGAATCATGGAATGAATGTTGAATTGAATCATGAATCATGAATTGAATCATGAATCATGAATTGAAAAATGAACCATGATCATGAATAATGAATCGAATCATAAATCATGAATCATAAATTGAATCATGAATCATGAATTGAATCAAGAATCATGAAATGAATCATAAATTGAATCATGAATTGAATCAAGAATCATGAAATGAATCATAAATTGAATCATGAATTGAATCAAGAATCATGGAATGAATCATGAAATAAATTATGAATCATGAATTGAATCATGAATCATGAAATTAATCATGGTGTAAATCATGAAGTGAATCATGATTCATGAATCAAGAAATGAATCATGAATTGAATCATGAATCAAGAATCGAATCATGAATCATGAATCATGAATTGAATCATGAATCATAAATCATGAATCGAATCATGCATCATGAATTGAATCATGAATCATAAATTGAATCATGAATCATGAATTGAATCATGAATCATGAAATGAATCATGATTCATGAATCATGAATCATGAATTGAATCATGAATCATGAATCATGAATTGAATCATGAATCATGAATCATGAATTGAATCATGAATCATGAATCATGAATTGAATCATGAATCATGAATAGAATCATGAAGCATGAATCATGAATTGAATCATAAATCGAATAATGAATCATGAATTGAATCATGAATTGAATCATGAATCATGAATAGAATAATGAATCATGAATTTTAAAATGAACCATGATCATGAATAATGAATCGAATCATGATTCATGATTAATGAATTGAATTATGAATCATGAATTGAATTATGAATTATGAATTGAATCATGAATTGAATCACGAATCATGAATCAAATCATGAATCATGAAATTAATCATGGTGTAAATCATGAAGTGAATCATGATTCATGAATCAAGAAATGAATCATGAATTGAATCATGAATCATGAATCGAATCTTGAATCATGAATCATGAATTGAATCATGAATCATAAATCATGAATCGAATCATGCATCATGAATTGAATCATGAATCATAAATTGATTCATGAATCATGAATTGAATCATGAATCATGAATCGAATCATGAATCATGAAATGAATCATGAATCGAATCATGAATCATGAAATGAATCATGAATCGAATCATGAATCATGAAATGAATCATGAAATGAATCTCGAATCATGAATCATGAATTGAATCATGAAATGAATCATGAATCATGAATTGAATCATGAATCATGAATTGAATCAAGAATCATGAAATGAATCATAAATTGAATCATGAATTGAATCAAGAATCATGAAATGAATCATAAATTGAATCATGAATTGAATCAAGAATCATGGAATGAATCATGAAATAAATTATGAATCATAAATTAAATCATGAATCATGAAATTAATCATGGTGTAAATCATGAAGTGAATCATGATTCATGAATCAAGAAATGAATCATGAATTGAATCATGAATCATGAATCGAATCATGAATCATGAATCATGAATTGAATCATGAATCATAAATCATGAATCGAATCATGCATCATGAATTGAATCATGAATCATAAAATGAATCATGAATTGAATCATCAATCGAATCATGAATCATGAATTATGAATTGAATCATGAATCATGAATAGAATCATGATTCATGAATCATGAATCATGAATTGAATCATGAATCATGAATCATGAATTGAATCATGAATCATGAATCATGAATTGAATCATGAATCGAATAATGAATTGATTCATGAATCATGAATAGAATCATGAAGCATGAATCATGAATTGAATCATAAATCGAATAATGAATCATGAATTGAATCATGAATTGAATCATGAATCATGAATAGAATCATGAATCATGAATTTTAAAATGAACCATGATCATGAATAATGAATCAAATCATGATTCATGATTAATGAATTGAATTATGAATCATGAATTGAATTATGAATTATGAATTGAATCATGAATTGAATCACGAATCATGAATCAAATCATGAATCATGAATTAAGTCATGAATCATGAATCAAATCATGAATCATGAAATTAATCATGGTGTAAATCATGAAGTGAATCATGATTCATGAATCAAGAAATGAATCATGAATTGAATCATGAATCGAATCATGAATCATGAATCATGAATTGAATCATGAATCATAAATCATGAATCGAATCATGCATCATGAATTGAATCATGAATCATAAATTGATTCATGAATCATGAATTGAATCATGAATCGAATCATGAATCATGAAATGAATCATGAATCGAATCATGAATCATGAAATGAATCATGAAATGAATCTCGAATCATGAATCATGAATTGAATCATGAAATGAATCATGAATCGAATCATGAATCATGAAATGAATCATGAAATGAATCTCGAATCATGAATCATGAATTGAATCATGAAATGAATCATGAATCGAATCATGAATCATGAATTGAATCAAGAATCATGAAATGAATCATAAATTGAATCATGAATTGAATCAAGAATCATGAAATGAATCATAAATTGAATCATGAATTGAATCAAGAATCATGGAATGAATCATGAAATAATTTATGAATCATGAATTGAATCATGAATCATGAAATTAATCATGGTGTAAATCATGAAGTGAATCATGATTCATGAATCAAGAAATGAATCATGAATTGAATCATGAATCATGAATCGAATCATGAATCATGAATCATGAATTGAATCATGAATCATAAATCATGAATCGAATCATGCATCATGAATTGAATCATGAATCATAAATTGAATCATGAATCATGAATTGAATCATGAATCATGAAATGAATCATGAATTGAATCATGAATTGAATCATCAATCGAATCATGAATCATGAATTATGAATTGAATCATGAATCATGAATCGAATCATGATTCATGAATCATAAATCATGAATTGAATCATGAATCATGAATTGAATCATGAATCATGAATTATGAATCATGAATCGAATCATGAATCATGAATGGAATCATGAATCGAATCATGAATCATGAATCGAATCATGAATCATGAATCATGAATTGAATCATGAATCATAAATCATGAATCGAATCATGTATTGAATCATGAATCATGAATTGAATTATGAATGGAATAATGAATCAAATCATGAATCATGAATCATGAATTGAATCATGAATCGAATAATGAATCATGCATTGAATCATGAATTGAATCATGAATCATGAATAGAATCATGAAGCATGAATCATGAATTGAATCATAAATCGAATAATGAATCATGAATTGAATCATGATTTGAATCATGACTCATGAATAGAATCATGAATCATGAATTTTAAAATGAACCATGATCATGAATAATGAATCGAATCATGATTCATGATTAATGAATTGAATTATGAATCATGAATTGAATTATGAATTATGAATTGAATCATGAATTGAATCACGAATCATGAATCAAATCATGAATCATGAATTAAGTCATGAATCATGAATCGAATCAGGATTCATGAATCATGAATCATGAATTGAATCATGAATCGAATCATGAATCATGAAATGAATCATGAAATGAATCTCGAATCATGAATCATGAATTGAATCATGAAATGAATCATGAATCATGAATTGAATCATGAATCATGAATTGAATCAAGAATCATGAAATGAATCATACATTGAATCATGAATTGAATCAAGAATCATGGAATGAATCATGAAATGAATCATGAATCATGAATTGAACAATGAATCATGAAATTAATCATGGTGTAAATCATGAAGTGAATCATGATTCATGAATCAAGAAATGAATCATGAATTGAATCATGAATCATGAATTGAATCATGAATTGAATCGTGAATCATGAATCATGAAATGAAACATGAAATGAATCATAAATCATGAATTGAATCATGAATCATAATTCGAATCATGAATCATGAATTGAATCATGAATTGATTCATGAATCATGAATAGAATTATGAATCATGATTTGAATCATGAATCATGAATCATGAATTGAATCATGAATCATGAATTGAATCAAGAATCATGAAATGAATCATAAATTGAATCATTAATTGAATAAAGAATCATGGAATGAATCATAAAATGAATCATGAATCATGAATTGAATCATGAATCATGAATTGAATCATGAATCATGAAATGAATCATGATTCATGAATCATGAAATGAATCATGAAATGAATCATGAATTGAATCATGAATCATGAATTGAATCATGAATTTAATCATGAATCATGAATAATGAATCAAATCATGAATCATGAATCATGAATTAAATCATGAATCATGAATCATGAATCATAAATAATGAATCAAATCATGAATCATGAATCATGAATTGAATCATGAATCATGAATCGAATCATGAAACATGAATTGAATCATGAATCATGAAATGAATCATGAATTGAATCATGAATCCTAAATCAAATCATGAATCATGAATTGAATCATGAATTGAATTATGAATGGAATAATGAATCGAATCATGAATCATGAATCGAATAATGAATCATGAATTGAATCATGAATTTGAATCATGAATCATGAATTGAATCATGAATCATGAAATGAATCATGAATCATGAATTTAATCATGAATTGAAAAATGAACCATGGTCATGGATAAGGAATCGAATCATGAATCATGAATTGAATCATGACTCAATAATCGAATCATGAATCATGATTAATGAATTGAATCATGAATCATGAATCATGAAACGAATCATGAATCATGAATTGAATCATGAATCATTAATCGAATCATGAATTATGAATTGAATTATGAATTGAATTATGAATCATGAATTAAATCATGAAATGAATCATGAATCATGAAATGAGTCATGAATCATGAATTGGATCATGAATCATGAATTGAATCATGAATTGTATCATGAATTAAATCATGAATCATGGAATAAATCATGAAATGAATCATGAATCATGAATTGAATCATGAATCATAAAATGAATAATGAATTGAATTATGATTCATGAATCATGAAATGAATCATGAATCATGAAATGAATCATGAATCATAAATTGAATCATGAATCATGAATTGAATCATGAATCATGAAATGAATTATGAATTCAATTATGAATCGAATCACGAATCATGAATCAAATCATGAATCATGAATCATGAATTAAATCATGAATCATGAATCATGAATCGAATCATGATTCATGAATCATGAATCATGAATTGAATCATGAATCATGAAATGAATCATGAATCGAACCATGATTCATGAATCATGAATCATGAATTGAATCATGAATCATGAATCAAATCATGAATCATGAATCAAATCATGAATCATGAATCATGAATCATGAATTATGAATCATGAATCGAATCATGAATCATGTATCGAATCATGACTCATGAATAGAATCATGAATCATGAAATTAATCATGAATCATGAATCATGAATCATGAATCAAATCATGAATCATGAATCAGGAATTGAATTATGAATCATGAATTGAATCATGAATCATGAATCATGAAATGAATCATGAATCATGAATCATGAATCAAATCATGAATCATGAATCATGAATTGAATCATGAATCATGAATCATGAATTAATCATGAACCATAAATTGAATCATGAATCATGAATTATGAATTGAATCATGAATCATGAATTGAATCATGAATCATGAATCGAATCATGAATCATGAATTGAATCATCAATTAAATTATGAATTGAATAATGAATCGAATCATGAATCATGAATTGAATCATGAATCGAATAATGAATCATGGAATGAATGTTGAATTGAATCATGAATCATGAATTGAATCATGAATCATGAATTGAAAAATGAACCATGATCATGAATAATGAATCGAATCATAAATCATGAATCATAAATTGAATCATGAATCATGAATCGAATCATGAATCATGATTAATGAATTAAATCATAAATCATGAATCATGAAACGAATCATGAATCATGAATTTAATCATGAATTGATTCATGAATCATAAATCGAATTATGAATCATGAATTGAATCATGAATTGAATTATGAATCATGAATCATGAAATGAATCATGAATTAAATAATTAAATGAATCATGAATCATGAATTGAATCATGAATCGAATCATGAATTAAATCATGAATCATGAATCATAAAATGAATCATGAAATGAATCATGAACTGAATCATGAATCATGAATTGAAATATGAATCATGAAACGAATCATGAATCATGAATTTAATCATGAATTGATTCATGAATCATAAATCGAATTATGAATCATGAATTGAATCATTAATTGAATTATGAATCATGAAATGAATCATGAATTAAATAATTAAATGAATCATGAATTATGAATTGAATTATGAATCAGGAATAATGAATCAAATCATGAATCATGAATTGAATCATGAATCATGATTCATGAATTGAATCATGAATCATGAATTATGAATCATGAATCGAATCATGAATCATGAATCGAATCATGAATCATGAATCGAATCATGAATCATGAATCGAATCATGAATCATGAATCATGAATTGAATCATGAATCATGAATCATGAATCGAATCATGAATCATGAATTGAATCATGAATCATGAATTGAATTATGAATGGAATAATGAATCGAATCATGAATCATGAATCATGAATTGAATCATGAATCGAATAATGAATCATGAATTGAATCATGAATCATGAATAGAATCATGAATTGAAAAATGAACCATGATCATGAATAATGACTCGAATCATGAATCATGAATCATGAATTGAATTATGAATCATGAATCGAATCATGAATCATGATTAATTAATTGAATCATGAATCATGAATTGAATTATGAATTATGAATTGAATCATGAATTGAATCACGAATCATGAATTAAATCATGAATCATGAATTAAGTCATGAATCATGAATCATCAATCGAATCATGAATTGAATCATGAATCATGAATCATAAAATGAATTATGAAATGAGTCATGAATCATGAATTGAATCAAGAATCATGAAATGAATCATAAATTGAATCATGAATTGAATCAAGAATCATGGAATGAATCATGAATCATGAATTGAATCATAAATCATGAATTGAATCATAAATCATGAATTGAATCATGAATCATGAATTGAATCATGAATCATGAATCATAAATAGAATCATGAATCATGAAATGAATCATAATGTAAATCATGAATTGAATCATGAATCATGAATTGAATCATGAAATGAATCATGAATCATGAATTGAATTATGAATTGATTCATGAATCATGAATCGAATTATGAATCATGAATTGAATCATGAATTTATTCATGAGTCATGAATCGATTCATGAATCATGAATTGAATGATGAATTAAATCCTAAATTAAATCATGAAATGAATCATGAATCATAAATTCAATCATGAATCATGAATTGAATCATGAATCAGGAATTTAATCATGAATCATGAATTAAATCAAGAATCATGAAATGAATCATAAATTGAATCATGAATTAAATCAAGAATAATGGAATGAATCATGAAATAAATCATGAATCATAAATCATGAATTGAATCATGAATCATAAATTGAATCATGAATCATGAATTGAATAATGAATCATGATATGAATCATGAATTGAATCATGAATTGAATCATGAATCGAATCATGTATCATGAATTATGAATTGAATCATGAATCGAATCATGATTCATGAATCATGAATCATGAATTGAATCATGAATCATGAATAATGAATCAAATCATGAATTATGAATCATGAATTGAATCATGAATCATGAATCATGAATTGAATCATGAATCATGAATTGAATCATTAATCATGAATTATGAATCATGAATCGAATCATGAATCATGAATCGAATCATGAATCATGAATGGAATCATGAATCATGAATCGAATCATGAATCATGAATTGAATCATGAATCATAAATCATGAATCGAATCATGAATCATGTATTGAATCATGAATCATGAATTGAATTATGAATGGAATAATGAATCGAATCATGAATCATGAATTGAATCATGAATCGAATAATGAATCAAGAATTGAATCATGAATTGAATCATGAATCATGAATAGAATCATGAAGCATGAATCATGAATTGAATCATGAATCGAATAATGAATCATGAATTAAATCATGAATTGAATCATGAATCATGAATAGAATCATGAATCATGAATTTTAAAATGAACCATGACCATGAATAATGAATCGAATCATGAATCATGAATTATGATTTGAATCATGAATCATGAATCGAATCATGATTCATGATTAATGAATTGAATCATGAATCATGAATTGAATTATGAATTATGAATTGAATAATGAACTGAATCACGAATCATGAATCAAATCATGAATCATGAATTGAATTATGAATGGAATAATGAATCGAATCATGAATCATGAATTGAATCATGAATCATGAATCATGGAATGAAACATGAAATGAACCATAAATCATGAATTGAATCATGAATCATGAATTGAATCATGAATCATGAATCGAATCATGAATCATGAATCATGAATTGAATTATGAATTGATTCATGAATCGAATTATGAATCATGAATTGAATCATGAATCATGAATTGATTCATGAGTCATGAATCGATTCATGAATCATGAATTGAATCATGAATTGAATCCTGAATTGAATCCTGAATCATAAATTGAATCATGAATCATTAATTGAATCATGAATTGAATCATGAATCAGGATTTTAATCATGAATCATGAATTGAATCAAGAATCATGAAATGAATCATAAATTGAATCATGAATTGAATCAAGAATAATGGAATGAATCATGAAATGAATCATGAATCATAAATCATGAATTGAATCATGAATCATGAATTGAATCATGAATTGAATCATGAATCATAAATTGAATCATGAATTGAATAATGAATCATGAAATGAATCATGAATTGAATCATGAATCGAATCATGAATCATGAATCATGAATTATGAATTGAATCATGAATCATGAATCGAATCATGATTCATGAATCATGAATCATGAATTGAATCATGAATCATGAATAATGAATCAAATCATGAATTATGAATCATGAATTGAATCATGAATCATGAATCATGAATTGAATCATGAATCATGAATTATGAATCATGAATCGAATCATGAATCATGTATTGAATCATGGTATAAATCATGAAGTGAATCATGATTCATGAATCAAGAAATGAATCATGAATTGAATCGTGAATCATGAATCATGAAATGAAACATGAAATGAATCATAAATCATGAATTGAATCATGAATCATGAATCATGAATTGAATCATGAATCATAATTCGAATCATGAATTGAATCATGAATCGAATTATGAATCATGAATTGAATCATGAATAATGAATCATGAATTGAATCATGAATCGAATCAGAAATCATGAATAGATCATGAATTGAATCATGATCTAAATCATGAAATGAATCATGAATCATAAATTGAATCATGAATCATGAATTGAATCATGAATTGAATCATGAATAAAGAAATGAATCATGAAATGAATTATGAATCATGAATTGAATCATGAATCATGAATTGAATCAAGAATCATGAAATGAATCATAAATTGAATCATGAATTGAATAAAGAATCATGGAATGAATCATGAAATGAATCATGAATCATATCATGAATCATGAATTGAATCATGAATCATGAATCATAAATTGAATCATGAATCATGAATCATAAATTGTATCATGAATCATGAAATGAATCATGAATTGAATCATGAATTGAATCATGATTCATGAATCATGAAATGAATCATGAAATGAATCATGAATTGAATCATGAATCGAATCATGAATCATGAAATGAAACATGAAATGAATCATGAATCATGAATTGAATCATGAATCATAATTTGAATCATGAATCATGAATCATGAATTGAATCATGAATCATAAAATGAATCATGAATTGAATGATGAATTGAATCATGATTCATGAAATGAATCATGAATCATGAATTGAATCATGAAATGAAACATGAAATGAATCATGAATCATGTATTGAATCATGAATCATAAATTGAATCATAAATCATGAATCATGAATTGAATCATAAATCATGAAATGAATCATGAATTGAATCATGAATCGAATCATGAATCATGAATTATGAATTAAATCATGAATCATGAATCATGAATTGAATTATGAATCATGAATTGAATCATAAATTGAATCACGAATCATGAATCAAATCATGAATCATGAATTAAATCATGAATCATGAATAATGAATCAAATCATGAATCATGAATTGAATCATGAATCATAATTCATGAAACGAATCATGAATCATGAATCATGAATCAAATCATGAATCATGAATCATGAATTGAATCATGAATTATGAATCATGAATCGAATCATGAATAATGAATTGAATCATGAATCATGAATTGAATCATGAATCGAATCATGAATCATGAATCATGAATTGAATCATGAATCATGAATCAAATCATGAATCATGAATTGAATCATGAATCACGAATTGAATCATGAATCACGAATTGAATCATGAATCATGAATTGAATCATGAATCATGAATCGAATCATGAATCATGAATCATGAATTGAATCATGAATCATGAATCATGAATTGAATCATGAATCATGAATTGAATTATGAATGAAATAATGAATCGAATCATGAATCATGAATTGAATCATGATTCGAATAATGAATCATGAATTGAATCATGAATTGATTCATGAATCATGAATCATGAATTGAATCATGAATCATGAATCGAATCATGAATCATGAATTGAATCATAAATCATGAATTGAATTATGAATGAAATAATAAATCGAATCATGAATCATGAATTGAATCATGAATTGAATAATGAATCATGAATTGAATCATGAATTGATTCATGAATTAAATCATAAATCGAATAATGAATCATGAATCATGAATTGAATCATGAATCGTGAATCGAATCATGAATCATGATTAATGAATTGAATCATGAATTGAATCATGAATTGAATCACGAATCATGAATCAAATCATGAATCATGAATCATGAATTAATTCATGAATCATGAATCGAATCATGATTCATGAATCATGAATTGAATCATGAATCATGAATAATGAATCAAATCATGAATCATGAATTAATTCATGAATCATGAATCGAATCATGATTCATGAATCATGAATCATGAATTGAATCATGAATCATGAATAATGAATCAAATCATGAATCATGAATCATGAACTAAATCATGAATCATGAATCATGAAACGAATCATGAATCATGAATCATGAATCAAATCATGAATCATGAATTGAATCATGAATCATGAATTGAATTATGAATGGAATAATGAATCGAATCATGAATCATGAATTGAATCATGAATAATGAATCAAATAATGAATCATGAATTGAATCATGAATTTGAATCATGAATCATGAATTGAATCATGAATAATGAAATGAATCATGAATCATGAATTGAATCATGAATTGAAAAATGAATCATGGTCATGGATAAGGAATCGAATCATGATTAATGAATTGAATCATGAATCATGAATCATGATTAATGAATTGAATCATGAATCATGAATCATGAAACGAATCATGAATCATTAATCGAATCATGAATTATGAATTGAATAATGAATTGAATCATGAATCATGAATTAAATCATGAAATGAATCATGAATCATGAAATGAGTCATGAATCATGAATTGAATCATGAATCATGAATTGAATCATGTACCATGAATCATGAATTGGATCATGAATCATGAAATGAATCATGAATTGAATCATGAATTAAATCATGAATCATGGAATAAATCATGAAATGAATCATGAATTGAATCATGAATTGAATCATGAATCATGAATTGAATCATGAATCATAAAATGAATCATGAATTGAATCATGAATCATGAATTGAATCATGAATCATGAAATGAATCATGAATCATGAAATGAATCATGAAATGAATCATGAATCATGAATTGAATCATGAATCATGAATTGAATCATGAATCATGAAATGAATCATGAAATGAATCATGAATTGAATCATGAATTGAATCATGAATTGAATCATGAATCATGAAATAAAACATGAATTGAATCATGAATCATGAAATGAATCATGAATTGAATTATGAATTGAATCATGAATTGAATCATGAATCAAATCATGAATCATGAATCATGAATTAAATCATGAATCATGAATCATGAATCGAATCATGAATTAAATCATGAATCATGAATCATGAATTGAATCATGAATCATGAATTGAATCATGAATTGAATTATGAATTGAATCATGAATTGAATCACGAATCATGAATCAAATCATGAATCATGAATCATGAATTAAATCATGAATCATGAATCGAATCATGATTCATGAATCATGAATAATGAATTGAATCATGAATCATGAATCATGAATTAAATCATGAATCATAACTCATGAATTGAATCATGAATCATGAATCATGAAATGAATCTTTAATCATGAATCATGAATCAAATCATGAATCATGAATCATGAATAATGAATCATGAATCATGAATCGAATCATGAATCATGTATCGAATCATGACTCATGAATTGAATCATGAATCATGAAATGAATCATGAATCATGAATCATGAATCATGAATCAAATCATGAATCATGAATCATGAATTGAATTATGAATCATGAATCATGAATTGAATCATGAATCATGTATCGAATCATGACTCATGAATTGAATCATGAATCATGAATCATGAATCGAATCATGATTCATGAATCATGAATAATGAATTGAATCATGAATCATGAATCATGAATTAAATCATGAATCATAACTCATGAATTGAATCATGAATCATGAATCATGAAATGAATCTTTAATCATGAATCATGAATCAAATCATGAATCATGAATCATGAATAATGAATTATGAATCATGAATCATGAATCGAATCATGAATCATGTATCGAATCATGACTCATGAATTGAATCATGAATCATGAAATGAATCATGAATCATGAATCATGAATCATGAATCAAATCATGAATCATGAATCATGAATTGAATTATGAATCATGAATCATGAATTGAATCTTGAATCATGAAATGAATCATGAATTGAATCAAGAATTGAATCATGAATCATTAATCGAACAATGAATCATGAATCATGAATTGAATCATGAATCATAAATTGAATCATGAATCATGAATTATGAATTGAATCATGAATCATGAATCATGAATTGAATCATGAATCATGAATCGAATCATGAATCATGAATTGAATAATGAATCATGAATCGAATAATGAATCATGAATTGAATCTTGAATTGAATCATGAATCATGTATTGAATCATGAATCATGAATTGAAAAATGAACAATGATCATGAATAATGAATCGAATCATAAATCATGAATCATAAATTGAATCATGAATCATGAATCGAATCATGAATCATGATTAAATCATAAATCATAAATCATGAATCATGAAACGAATCATGAATCATGAATTGAATCATGAATTGATTCATGAATCATAAATCGAATTATGAATCATGAATTGAATCATGAATCATGAATTGAATCATGAATTGAATTATGAATCATGAATCATGAAATGAATCATGAATTAAATCATTAAATGAATCATGAATCATGAATTGAATCATGAATCATGAATTGAATCATGAATTAAATCATGAATCATGAATCATAAAATGAATCATGAAATGAATCATGAATTGAATCATGAATCATGAATTGAAATATGAATCATGAATCGAATCATGAATCATGAATTGAATCATGAATTGATTCATGAATCATGAATCAAATTGAAAAATGAACTCATGAATCGAATCATGAATCATGAATTGAATCATGAATTGATTCATGAATCGAATTATGAATCATGAATTGAATCATGAATCATTAATCATGAATTGAATCATGAATCATGAATCGAATCATGAATTGAATCATGAATTTAATCATGAATCATGAATCATAAAATGAATCATGAAATGAATCATAAATCATGAATTGAATCATGAATCATGAATTGAATCAAGAATCATGAAATGAATCATAAATTGAATCATTAATTGAATCAAGAATCATGGAATGAATCATAAATCATGAATTGAATCATGAATCATGAATCATAAATTGAATCATGAATCATGAAATTAATCATGATGTGAATCATGAATTGAATCATGAATTGAATCATGAATCATGAATCATGAAATGAAACATGAAATGAATCATGAATTGAATCATGATTTGAATCATGAATCATGAATCATGAAATGAAACATGAAATGAATCATAAATCATGAATTGAATCATGAATCATGAATTGAATCATGAATCATGAATTGAATCATGAATCATGAAACGAATCATGAATTGAATCATAAATCATGAATTGAATCATGAATCGAATCATGAATTGAATCATGAACTGAATCATGAATCAAGAAATAAATCATGAATTGAATCATGAATCATGAATTGAATCATGAACCATGAATCATGAATTGGATCATGAATCATGAAATGAATCATGAATTGAATCATGAATTAAATCATGAATCATGGAATAAATCATGAAATGAATCATGAATCATGAATTGAATCATGAATCATGAATTGAATCATGAATCATAAAATGAATCATGAATTGAATTATGATTCATGAATCATGAAATGAATCATGAAATGAATCATGAATCATGAATTGAATCATGAATTGAATCATGAATCATGAATTGAATCATGAACCATGAATCATGAATTGGATCATGAATCATGAAATGAATCATGAAATGAAATATGAATTAAATCATGAATTAAATCATGAATCATGGAATAAATCATGAAATGAATCATGAATCATGAATTGAATCATGAATTGAATCATGAATCATGAATTGAATCATGAATTATAAAATGAATCATGAATCATGAAATGAATCATGAATTGAATTATGAATTGAATCATGAATTGAATCATGAATCATGAATTGAATCATGAATTATAAAATGAATCATGAATCATGAAATGAATCATGAATTGAATTATGAATTGAATCATGAATTGAATCACGAATCATGAATTAAATCATGAATCATGAATCATGAATCAAATCATGAATCATGAATCATGAATCATGAATTGAATCATGAATTTAATCACGAATCATGAATTAAATCATGAATCATGAATCATGAATCAAATCATGAATCATGAATCATGAATCATGAATTGAATCATGAATCATGAAATGAATCATGAATTGAATTATGAATTGAATCATGAATTGAATCACGAATCATGAATCAAATGATGAATCATGAATCATGAATTAAATCATGAATCATGAATCGAATCATGAATCATGAATCGAATCATGATTCATGAATCATGAATCATGAATTGAATCATGAATCATGAATCATGAATTAAATCATGAATCATGACTCATGAATTGAATCATGAATCATGAATCATGAAATGAATCATGAATCATGAATCATGAATTATGAATCAAATCATGAATCATGAATCATGAATAATGAATTATGAATCATGAATCATGAATCGAATCATGAATCATGTATCGAATCATGACTCATGAATTGAATCATGAATCATGAATCATGAAATGAATCATGAATCATGAATCATGAATCATGAATCAAATCATGAATTATGAATCATGAATTGAATTATGAATCATGAATCGAATCATGAATCATGTATCGAATCATGACTCATGAAATGAATCATGAATCATGAATTGAATTATGAATCATGAATCATGAATTGAATCATGAATCATGAAATGAATCATGAATTGAATCAAGAATTGAATCATGAATCAAACAATGAATCATGAATCATGAATTAAATCATGAATCATAAATTGAATCATGAATCATAAATTTTGAATTGAATCATGAATCATGAATTGAATCATGAATAATGAATCGAATCATGAATCATGAATTGAATCATCAATTAAATTATATATTGAATAATGAATCGAATCATGAATCATGAATTGAATCATGAATCATGAATCGAATAATGAATCATGAATTGAATCTTGAATTGAATCATGAATCATGAATTGAATCATGAATCATGAATTGAAAAATGAACCATGATCATGAATAATGAATCGAATCATAAATCATGAATCATAAATTGAATCATGAATCATGAAACGAATCATGAATCATGAATTGAATCACGAATTGATTCATGAATCATAAATCGAATTATGAATCATGAATTGAATCATGAATCATGAATTGAATCATGAATTGAATTATGAATCATGAATCATGAAATGAATCATGAATTACATCATTAAATGAATCATGAATCATGAATTGAATCATGAATTAAATCATGAATCATGAATCATAAAATGAATCATGAAATGAATCATGAATCATGAATTGAAATATGAATCATGAATCGAATTATGAATCATGAATTGAATCATGAATTGATTCATGAATCATGAATCAAATTGAAAAATGAACTCGATTCAATTCATGAATCATGAATTGAATCATGAATTGATTCATGAATCATGAATCGAATTATGAATCATGAATTGAATCATGAATCATTAATCATGAATTGAATCATGAATAATGAATCGAATCATGAATTGAATCATGAATTTAATCATGAATCATGACTTGAAACATGAATTTAATCATGAATCATGACTTGAAACATGAATCATGAATTGAATCATGAATTATATCATGATTTATGAATCATAAAATGAATCATGAAATGAATCATAAATCATGAATTGAATCATGAATTATGAATTGAATCAAGAATCATGAAATGAATCATAAATTGAATCATCAATTGAATCAAGAATCATGGAATGAATCATGAATCATGAATTGAATCATGAATCATGAATCATAAATTGAATCATGAATCATGAAATTAATCATGATGTGAATCATGAATTGAATCATGATTCATGAATCATGAATTGAATCATGATTCATGAATCATGAATTGAATCATGAATCATGAATCATGAAATGAAACATGAAATGAATCATAAATCATGAATTGAATCATGAATCATGAATTGAATCATGAATCATGAATCATGAATTGAATCATGAATCATGAATCGAATCATGAATCATGAATTGAATCATCAATTAAATTATATATTGAATAATGAATTGAATCATGAATCATTAATCGAATAATGGATCATGAATTGAATCTTGAATTGAATCATGAATTGAATCATGAATCATGAATCATGAATTGAATCATGAATCATGAATTGAAAAATGAACCATGATCATGAATAATGAATCGAATCATAAATCATGAATCATAAATTGAATCATGAATCATGAAACGAATCATGAATCATGAATTGAATCACGAATTGATTCATGAATCATAAATCGAATTATGAATCATGAATTGAATCGTGAATCATGAATCATGAATTGAATTATGAATCATGAATCATGAAATGAATCATGAATTAAATCATTAAATCAATCATGAATCATGAATTGAATCATGAATCATGAATTAAATCATGAATCATGAATCATAAAATGAATCATGAATTGAATCATGAATCATGAATTGAAATATGAATCATGAATCGAATCATGAATCATGAATTGAATCATGAATTGATTCATGAATCATGAATCGAATTATGAATCATGAATTGAATCATGATTCATTAATCATGAATTGAATCATGAATAATGAATCGAATCATGAATTGAATCATAAATTTAATCATGAATTGAAACATGAATCATGAATTGAATCATGAATTAAATCATAATTTATGAATCATAAAATGAATCATGAAATGAATCATGAATTGAATCATGAATCATGAATTGAAATATGAATCATGAATTGAATCATGAATCATGAATTGAATCAAGAATCATGAAATGAATCATAAATTGAATCATCAATTGAATTAAGAATCATGTAATGAATCATGAATCATGAATTGAATCATGAATCATGAATCATAAATTGAATCATGAATCATGAAATTAATCATGATGTGAATCATGAATTGAATCATGATTCATGAATCATGAATTAAATCATGATTCATGAATCATGAAATGAATCATGAATTGAATCATGAATTGATTCATGAATCATGAAATTAATCATAAATCATGAATTGAATCATGAATCATGAATTGAATCATGAATCATGAACCATGAATTGAATCATGAATCATGAAACGAATCATGAATCATGAATTGAATCATAAATCATGAATTGAATCATGAATCATGAATCGAATCATGAATCATGAATCGAATCATATCATGAATTGAATCATGAATCAAGAAATAAATCATGAAATGAATCATGAATCATGAATTGAATCAAGATTCTTGAAAAATAAATCATAAATTGAATCATGAATTGAATCAAGAATAATGGAATGAATCATAAAATGAATCATGAATCATGAATTGAATCATGAATCATAAACTGAATCATGAATCATGAATCATGAATTGAATCATGAATCATAAAATGAATCATGAATTGAATCATGAATTGAATCATGAATCGAATCATGAATCATGAATTATGAATTGAATCATAAATCATGAATCATGAAATGAAACATGAAATGAATCATAAATCATGAATTGAATCATGAATCATGAATTGAATCATGAATCATGAATCATGAATTGAATCATGAAACGAATCATGAATCATGAATTGAATCATAAATCATGAATTGAATCATGAATCATGAATCGAATCATGAATTGAATCATGAATCAAGAAATAAATCATGAAATGAATCATGAATCATGAATTGAATCAAGAATCTTAAAAAATAAATCATAAATTGAATCATGAATTGAATCAAGAATAATGGAATGAATCATAAAATGAATCATGAATCATGAATTGAATCATGAATCATGAATTGAATCATGAATCATGAATTGAATCATGAATCATGAATCATAAATTGAATCATAAATCATGAAATGAATCATGAATTGAATGATGAATTGAATCATGATTCATGAATCATGAAATGAATCATGAATCATGAAATGAATCATGAATCATAAACTGAATCATGAATCATGAATCATGAATTGAATCATGAATCATAAAATGAATCATGAATTGAATCATGAATCGAATCATGAATCATGAATTATGAATTGAATCATAAATCATGAATCATGAATCGAATCATGATTCATGAATCATGAATCATAAATTGAATCTCGAATAATGAATCATGAATCATGAATCAAATCATGAGTCATGAATCATGAATTGATTTATGAATCATGAATTATGAATCATAAATCATAAATCGAATCATGAATTATGAATTTAATCATGAATCATGAATCGAATCATGAATCATGAATTGAATCATGAATCATGAATCGAATCATGAATCATGAATCATGAATTGAATCATGAATCATGAATCATGAATCGAATCATGAATCATGAATTGAATCATGAATCACGAATTGAATTATGAATGGAATAATGAATCGAATCATGAATCATGAATCATGAATTGAATCATGAATCGAATAATGAATCATGAATTGAATCATGAATCGAATCATGATTCATGATTAATGAATTAAATCATGAATCATGAATTGAATTATGATTCATGAATTGAATCATGAATCCTAAATCGAATCATGAATCATGAATTTAATCATGAATCATGAATTTAATCATGAATCATGAATCATAAATCAAATCATGAATCATGAATAATGAATCATGAATTGAATCATGAATCATGAATTGAATCATGAATCATGAAATAAATCATGAATTGAGTCAAGATTCATAAACCATGAATTGAATCATGAAATAAATCTTGAATCGTGAATTGAATCATGAATCATGAATCATAACTCAAGCATAGAATCATGAATCGAATCATGAAACATGAATTAAATCATGAGTCATGAATCATGAATCATCAATCATGAATCATGAATCATGAATCATGAATCATGAATCGAATCATGAATCATGAATTGAATCATGAATCATGAATTATAAATTGAATCATGAATCATGAATTGAATCAAGATTCATCAACCATGAATTGAATCATGAAATAAATCATGAATCATGCATTCAGTCATAAATCATGAATCATGAATTAAATCATGAATCATGAATCGAATCATGAATCAAGAATTGAATCATGAATCATGAATCGAATCATGAAACATAAATTGAATCATGAATTATGAATCATGAATTGAATCATGAATCGAATCATGAATCATGAATCGAATCATGAATCATGAAATGAATGATGAATTAAGAATTATGAATCATGAATTGAATCATGAATTGAATCATGATTCATAAATCATGAATTGAATCATGAGTCATGAATTAAAACATGAATCATGAATTGAATCATGAATTAAAACATGAATCATGAATTCCATCATGAATCATGAATTATGAATTGAATCATGAATCGAATCATGAGTCATGATTAATGAATTGAATTATGAATCATGAATTAAATCATGAATTGAATCACGAATCATGAATCAAATCATGAATCATGAATCATGAATTAAAACATGAATCATGAATCGAATCATGATTCATGAATATTGAAACGAATCATGAATCATGAATCAAATCATGAATCATGAATTGAATCATGAATCATGAATTTAATCATGAATCATGAATAATGAATCAAATCATGAATCATGAATTGAATCATGAATCATGAATCATGAAACGAATCATGAATCATGAATCATGAATAATGAATCAAATCATGAATCATGAATCATGAATTGAATCATGAATCATGAATCGAATCATGAATCATGAATTGAATCATGAATCATGAATTGAATTATGAATTGAATCATGAATCCTAAATCGAATCATGAATCATGAATTGAATCATGAATCATGAATTGAATTATGAATGGAATAATGAATCGAATCATGAATCATGAATCATGAATTGAATCATGAATCATTAATCGAATCATGAATTATGAATTGAATAATGAATTGAATCATGAATCATGAATTAAATCATGAAATGAATCATGAATCATGAAATGAGTCATGAATCATGAATTGAATCATGAACCATGAATCATGAATTGGATCATGAATCATGAAATGAATCATTAATTGAATCATGAATTAAATCATGAATCATGGAATAAATCATGAAATGAATCATGAATCATGAATTGAATCATGAATTGAATCATGAATTGAATCATGAATTGAATCATGAATTGAATCACGAATCATGAAATAAAACATGAAATGAATCATGAATCATGAATTGAATCATGAATCATAAATTGAATCATGAATCATGAATTGAATCATGAATTGAATTATGAATTGAATCATGAATTGAATCATGAATTGAATCACGAATCATGAATCAAATCATGAATCATGAATCATGAATTAAATCATGAATCATGAATCGAATCATGATTCATGAATCATGAATTGAATCATGAATCATGAAATGAATCATGAATTGAATTATGAATTGAATCATGAATTGAATCATGAATCATGAATCATGAATTAAATCATGAATCATGACTCATGAATTGAATCATGAATCATGAATCATGAAATGAATCATGAATCATGAATCATGAATCAAATCATGAATCATGAATCATGAATCGAATCATGAATCATGTATCGAATCATGACTCATGAATTGAATCATGAATCATGAAATGAATCATGAATCATGAATTAAATCAATGAATCATGAAATGAATCATGAATCATGAATCATGAATCATGAAATGAATCATGAATCATGAATCATGAATCAAATCATGAATTGAATTATGAATCATGAATCATGAATTGAATCATGAATCATGAAATGAATCATGAATTGAATCAAGAATTGAATCATGAATCATGAATCGAACAATGAATTATGAATCATGAATTGAATCATGAATAATAAATGAATCATGAATCATGAATTATGAATTGGAATCATGAATCATTAATCATGAATTGAATCATGAATCATGAATCGAATCATGAATTGAATCATGAATTTAATCATGAATCATGAATTGAAACATGAATCATGAATTGAATCATGAATTGAATCATGAATCGAATCATGAATCATGAATCATGAATTGAATCATGAATCGAATCATGAATCATGATTAATGAATTGAATCATGAATCATGAATTGAATTATGAAATAAGAATTGAATCATGAATTGAATCACAAATCATGAATTAAGTCTATGAATCATGAATAATGAATCGAATCATGAATCATGAATTGAATCATGAATTGAATTATGAATCATGAATTTAATCATGAAATGAATCATGAATCATGTATTGAATCATGAATTGAATCATGAATTGGAATCATGAATCAAGAAATGAATCATGAAATCAATCATGAATCATGAATTGAATAATGAATAATGAATTGAATCATGAATTGAATCATGATTCATGAATCATAAAATGAATCATGAAAGAATCATGAACTGAATCTTGAATCATGAATTTAATCATGAATTCAATCATGAATCATGAATCATGAAATGAAACATGAAATGAATTATGAATCATGAATTGAATCATGAATCATGAATTGAATCATGAATCATGAATCATAAAATGAATCATGAATTGAATGATGAATTGAATCAATGATTCATGAATCATAAAAATGAATCATGAATTGGAATCATGATCATGAAATGAATCATGAATTGAACCACGAATCATGAATCAAATCATGAATCATGAATTAAATCATGAATCATGAATCATAATTCGAATCATGATTCATGAATCATGAATCATGAATTTAATCATGAATCTTGAATTATGAATCATGAATCGAATCATGAATCATGAATCGAATCATGAATCATGGAATTGAATCATGAATCATGATCGAATCATGAATCATGAATCGAATCATTAATCATGAATCGAATCATGAATTGAATCATGAATTGAATTATGAATGGAATAATGAATCGGAATTATGAATCATGAATCATGAATTGAATCATGAATCATGATTGAATCATGAATCAAGAAATGAATAATGAAATGAAGCATGAATCATGAATTGAATCATGAATCATGAATTATAAATTGAATCATGAATCATGATTCATGAATCATGAAATGAATCATGAATTAAATCATGAATCATGAATTGAATCATGAATTGAATCATGAATCATGAATGAAGCATGAAATGAATCATGAATCATGAATTGAATCATGAATCATGATTGAATCATGAATCATGAATCATGAATTGAATCATGAATCATAAAATGATTAATGAATTGAATGTTGAATTGAATCATGATTCATGAATCATGAATGAATCATGAAATGAATCATGAATCATGAATTGAATCATGAATCATGAAATGAATCATGAATTGAATCATCAATCATGTATTGAATCATGAATTGAATCATGAATCATGAAATGAAACATGAAATGAATAATGAATCATATATTGAATCATGAATCATAAATTGAATCATGAATCATGAATTGAATCATAAATCATGAAATGAATCATGAATTGAATCATGAATTGAATTAAGAATCGAATCATGAATCATGATTATGAATTAAATCATGAATCATGAATCATTAATTGAATTATGAATCATGAATTGAATCATGAATTGAATCACGAATCATGAATCAAATCATGAATCATGAATCATGAATTAAATAATGAATAATGAATCATGAATCGAATCATGATTCATGAATCATGAATCATGAATTGAATCATGAATCAAAACATGAATCATGAATCATGAATTGAATCATGAATCACGAATTATGAATCATGAATCGAATCATGAATCGAATCATGAATCATGAATTGAATCATGAATCGAATCATGAATCATGAATTGAATCATGAATCATGAATCAAATCTTGAATCATGAATTGAATCATCAATCATGAATTGAATTATGAATGGAATAATGAATCGAATGATGAATCATAATTCCTGAATTGAATCATGGATCGAATAATGAATCGTGAATTATATCATGAATTGAATCATGAATCATGATTGAATCATGAATCATGAATTGAATCATGAATCGAATAATGAATCATGAATCATGAATTGAATCATGAATTGAAAAATGAACCATGATCATGAATAATAATTCGAATCATGAATCATGATTAATGAATTGAATCATGAATCTTGAATTGAATTATGAATCATGAATTGAATCATGAATTGAATCACAAATCATGAATCAAATCATGAATCATGAATCATGAATTATGTCATAAATAATGAATCATGAATCGAATCATGATTCATGAATCATGAATCATGAATTGAATCATGAATCATGAATAATGAATCAAATCATGAATCATGAATCATGAATTAAATAATGAATCATGAATCATGAAACGAATCATGAATCATGAATCATGAATCAAATCATGAATCATGAATTGAATCATGAATCTTGAATTGAATTATGAATGGAATAATGAATCGAATCATGAATCATGAATTGAATCATGAATTGATTCATGATCATGAATTGTATCATGAATCATGAATCATAAATTGAATCATGAATCAAAAAATGAACCATGATCATGAATAATAAATCGAATCATGAATCATGTATCATGAATTGAATCATGAATCGAATCATGAATCATGATTAATGAAATAATTATGAATCATGAACTAAATCATGAATTGAATCACAAATCATGAATCTAATCATGAATCATGAATCATGAATTAAATCATGAATCATGAATCGAATCATGATTCATGAATATTGAAACGAATCATGAATCATGAATCATGAATCAAATCATGAATCATGAATCATGAATTGAATCATGAATCATGAATCAGGAATCATGAATTGAATCATGAATCATGAATCATGAAACGAATCATGAATCATGAATCATGAAACGAATCATGAATCATGAATCAAATCATGAATCATGAATCATGAATCAAATCATGAATCGATTCATGAATCATGAATCTAATTATGAATCATGAATTGAATCATGAATCATGAATCATTATTCGAATCATGAATTATGAATTGAATCATGAATTGAATCATGAATCATGAATTGAATTATGAATCATGAATTGAATCATGAATCATGAATCATGAATTGAATCATGAATCATGAATTGAATCATAAACCATGAATCATGAATTGAATCATGAATCATGAAATGAATCATGAATTGAATCATGAATTGAAATCATGAATCATGGAATAAATCATGAATCATGAATTGAATCATGAATCATGAATTGAATCATTAATCATGAATCATGAATTGAATCATGAATTATAAAATGAATCATGAATTGAATCATGAATTGAATTATGATTCATGAATCATGAAATGAATCATGAATTGAATCATGAATCATGAATTGAATCATGAATCATGAATTGAATCATGAATCATGAATTGAATCATGAAATGAATAATGAATCATGAAATAAAACATGAAATGAATCATGAATCATGAATTGAATCATGAATCATAAATTAAAGTCATGAATCATGAATCATGAATTGAATTATGAATCATGAATTGAATCATGAATTGAATTATGAATCATGAATTTAATCATGAAATGAATCATGAATCATGAATTGAATCATGAATTGAATCAAGAATCATGAAATGAATCATAAATTGAATCATGAATTGAATCGAGAATCATTGAATGAATCATGAAATGAATCATGAATCATAAATTGAATCATGAATCATGAAATGAATCATGAATTGAATCATGATTCATGAATCATAAAATGAATCATGAAATGAATCATGAATTGAATCTTGAATCATGAATTTAATCATGAATTCAATCATGAATCATGAAATGAAACATGAAATGAATTATGAATCATGAATTGAATCATGAATCATGAATTGAATCATGAATCATGAATCATGAATTGAATCATGAATCATGAAATGAATCATGAATTGAATCAAGAATTGAATCATGAATCAAACAATGAATCATGAATCATGAATTGAATCATGAATCATAAATTGAATCATGAATCATGAATTATGAATTGAATCATAAATCATGAATCATGAATTGAATCATGAATCGAATCATGAATCATGAATTGAATCATCAATTAAATTATGAATTGAATAATGAATCAAATCATGAATCATGAATTGAATCATGAATCATGAATCGAATAATGAATCATGAATTGAATCTTGAATTGAATCATGAATCATGAATTGAATCATGAATCATGAATTGAAAAATGAACCATGATCATGAATAATGAATCGAATCATAAATCATGAATCATAAATTGAATCATGAATCATGAATCGAAATATGAATCATGATTAATGAATTAAATCATAAATCATGAATCATGAAACGAATCATGAATCATAAATTGAATCATGAATTGATTCATGAAGCATAAATCGAATTATGAATCATGAATTGAATCATGAATCATGAATCATGAATTGAATCATGAATTGAATTATGAATCATGAATCATGAAATGAATCATGAAATTAAATCATTAAATGAATCATGAATTGGATCATGAATCATGAATTGAATCATGAATTAAATCATGAATCATGAATCATAAAATGAATCATGAAATGAATCATGAATTGAATCATGAATCATGAATTTAAATATGAATCATGAATCGAATCATGAATTGAATCATGAATTGATTCATGAATCATGAATCAAATTGAAAAATGAACTCATGATTCAATTCATGAATCATGAATTGAATCATGAGTTGATTCATGAATCATAAATCGAATTATGAATCATGAATTGAATCATAAATCATTAATCATGAATTGAATCATGAATCATGAATCGAATCATGAATTGAATCATGAATTTAATCATGAATCATGAATTGAAACATGAATCATGAATTGAATCATGAATCGAATAATGAATCATGAATCATGAATTGAATCATGAATCATGAATTGAATCAAGAATTGAATCACAAATCATGAATTAAGTCATGAATCATGAATCGAATCATGATTCATGAATCATGAATCATGAACTAAATCATGAATCATGAATCGAATCATGAATCATGAATTGAATCATGAATTGAATTATGAATCATGAATTTAATAATGAAATGAATCATGAATCATGAATTGAATCATGAATCATGAATTGAATCATGAATTGAATCATGAATCATGAATCAAGAAATGAATCATGAAATCAATCATGAATCATGAATTCAATAATGAATCATGAATTGAATCGAGAATCATGGAATGAATCATGAAATGAATCATGAATCATAAATTGAATCATGAATCATGAAATGAATCATGAAATTGAATCATGAATTGAATCATGATTCATGAATCATAAAATGAATCATAAAATGAATCATGAATTGAATGATGAATTGAATCATGATTCATGAATCATAAAAATGAATCATGAATTGAATCATGAATCATGAAATGAATCATAAATTGAACCACGAATCATGAATTAAATCATGAATCATGAATCATAATTCGAATCATGATTCATGAATCATGAATCATGAATTTAATCATGAATCATGAATTTAATCATGAATCATGAATTATGAATCATGAATCATGAATCGAATCATGAATCATGAATCGAATCATGAATCATGAATTGAATCATGAATCATGAATCGAATCATGAATCATGAATCGAATCATGAATCATGAATTGAATCATTGATCATGAATCATGATCGAATCATGAATTGAATCATGAATTGAATTATGAATGGAATAATGAATCGAATTATGAATCATGAATCATGAATTGAATCATGAATCATGAATTGAATCATGAATCAAGAAATGAATAATGAAATGAATCATGAAGCATGATTGAATCATGAATCATGAATTGAATCATGCGTCATGAATTATAAATTGAATCATGAATCATGAAATGAATCATGAATTGAATCATGAATTGAATCATGATTCATGAATCATGATTCATGAATCATGATTCATGAATCATGAAATGAATCATGAATTGAATCATGAATCATGAATTGAATCATGATTGAATCATGAATTGAATCATGAATCATGAAATGAAACATGAAATGAATTATGAATTGAATCATGAATCATGAATTGAATCATGAATCATAAAATGAATCATGAATTGAATGATGAATGAATCATGATTCATGAATCATGAAATGAATCATGAATCATGAATTGAATCATGAATCATGAAATGAATCATGAATCATGAATTGAATCATCAATCATGTATTGAATCATGAATTGAATCATGAATCATGAAATGAAACATGAAATGAATAATGAATCATATATTGAATCATGAATCATAAATTGAATCATGAATCATGAATTGAATCATAAATCATGAAATGAATCATGAATTGAATCATGAATCGAATCATGAATCATGAATTATGAATTAAATCATGAATCATGAATCATTAATTGAATTATGAATCATGAATCGAATCATGATTCATGGATCATGAATCATGATTTGAATCATGAATCATGAATAATGAATCAAATCATGAATCATGAATAATGATTTTAATCATGAATCATGAATCATTAAACGATTCATGAATCATGAATCATGAATCATGAATCAAAACATGAATCATGAATCATGAATTGAATCATGAATCATGAATTGAATCATGAATCGAATAATGAATCATGAATCATGAATTGAATCATGAATTGAAAAAATGAACCATGATCATGAATAATGAATCGAATCATGATTAATGAATCCTGAATTGAATCATGAATCGTGAATCGAATCATGATTAATGAATTGAATCATGAATCAAGATTAATGAATTGAATCATGAATCTTGAATTGAATTATGAATCATGAATTGAATCATGAATTGAATCACAAATCATGAATCAAATCATGAATCATGAATCATGAATTAAGTCATAAATAATGAATCATGAATCGAATCATGATTCATGAATCATGAATCATGAATTGAATCATGAATCATGAATAATGAATCAAATCATGAATCATGAATCATGAATTAAATCATGAATCATGAAACGAATCAGGAATCATAAATCATGAATTGAATCATGAATTGAATTATGAATGGAATAATGAATCGAATCATGAATTGAATCATGAATAATAAATTGAATCATGAATCATGAATTGAATCATGAATTGATTCATGAATCATGAATTGTATCATGAATCATGAAATGAATCATGAATCATAAATTGAATCATGAATCAAAAATAACCATGATCATGAATAATAAATCGAATCATGATCATGTATCATGAATTGAATCATGAATCATGAATCGAATCATGAATCATGATTATGAATTGAATTATGAATCATGAATTAAATCTTTAAATTGAATCACGAATCATGAATCGAATCATGAATCATGATTAATGAATTAAATTATGAATCATGAACTAAATCATGAATTGAATCACAAATCATGAATCAAATCATGAATCATGAATCATGAATTAAATCATGAATCATGAATCGAATCATGATTCATGAATATTGAAACGAATCATGAATCATGAATCATGAATCAAATCATGAATCATGAATCATGAATTGAATAATGAATCATGAATCATGAATTGAATCATGAATAATGAATCAAATCATGAATCATGAATTGAATCATGAATCATGAATCATGAAACGAATCATGAATCATGAATCATGAAACGAATCATGAATCATGAATCATGAATCAAATCATGAATCCTGAATCATGAATTGAATCATGAATTATGAATCATGAATCATAAATCGAATCATGAATCGATTCATGAATCATGAATCTAATTATGAATCATGAATTGAATCATGATCATGAATCATGAATTGAATCATGAATCATTATTCGAATCATGAATTATGAATTGAATCATGAATTGAATCATGAATTGAATTATGAATCATGAATTGAATCATGAATTGAATCATGAATCATGAATCATGAATTGTATCATGAATCATGAATTGAATCATGAACCATGAATCATTGAATTGAATCATGAATCATGAAATGAATCATGAATTGAATCATGAATTGAATCATTAATCATGAATCATGAATTGAATCATGAATCATAAAATGAATCATGAATTGAATCATGAATTGAATTATGATTCATGAATCATGAAATGAATCATGAAATGAATCATGAATCATGAATCATGAATTGAATCATGAATCATGAATTGAATCATGAAATGAATAATGAATCATGAAATAAAACATGAAATGAATCATGAATCATGAATTGAATCATGAATCATAAATTGAATCAAGAATCATGAAATGAATCATAAATTGAATCAAGAATCATGGAATGAATCATAAAATTAATCATGAATCATGAATCATGAAATGAATCATGAAATGAATCATGAATTGAATCATAAATCATGAATTGAATCATAAATCATGAATTGAATCATGAATCATAAAATGAATCATAAATTGAATGATGAATTTGAATCATGAATCATGAATCATGAATTGAATCATGAATCATGAATTGAATCATTAAATTGAATCACGAATCATGAATCGAATCATGAATCATGATTAATGAATTAAATTATGAATCATGAACTAAATCATGAATTGAATCACAAATCATGAATCAAATCATGAATCATGAATTAAATCATGAATCATGAATCGAATCATGATTCATGAATATTGAAACGAATCATGAATCATGAATCATGAATCATGAATCAAATCATGAATCATGAATCAAATAATTGAATGCATGAATCATGAATAATTGAATCAAATCATGAATCATGAATCATGAATTGAATCATGAATCATGAATCGAATCATGAATCATGAATTGAATTATGAATTGAATCATGAATTAAATCATGAAATGAATCATGAATCATGAATTGAATCATGAATTGAATCATGATTTATGAATCAAGAAATAAATCATGAAATGAATCATGAATCAATGAATTGAATCATGAATCATAAATTGAATCAAGAATCATGAAATGAATCATAAATTGAATCAGAATCATGGAATGAATCATAAAATTAATCATGAATCATGAATCATGAAATGAATCATGAAATGAATCATGAAATTGAATCATAAATCATGAATTGAATCATAAATCATGAATTGAATCATGAATCATAAAATGAATCATAAATTGAATGATGAATTGAATCATGAATCATGAATCATGAATTGAATCATGAATCATGAATTGAATCATTAAATTGAATCACGAATCATGAATCGAATCATGAATCATGATTAATGAATTAAATTATGAATCATGAACTAAATCATGAATTGAATCACAAATCATGAATCAAATCATGAATCATGAATTAAATCATGAATCATGAATCGAATCATGATTCATGAATATTGAAACGAATCATGAATCATGAATCATGAATCATGAATCAAATCATGAATCATGAATCAAATAATGAATCATGAATCATGAATAATGAATCTAATCATGAATCATGAATCATGAATTGAATCATGAATCATGAATCATGAAACGAATCATGAAATGAATCATGAATCATGAATTGAGTCATGAATCATGAATCAAATCATGAATCATGAATCATGAATTGAATCATGAATCATGAATCTAATTATGAATCATGAATTGAATCATGAATCATGAATCATAAATTGAATCATGAATCATGAAATTAATCATGAATTATGTATCATGAATCATGAATCGAATCATGAATCGATTCATGAATCATGAATTGAATCATGAATCATGAATCATAAATTGAATCATGAATCATGAAATTAATCATGAATCATTATTCGAATCATGAATATGAATTGAATCATGAATCATGAATTGAATTATGAATCATGAATTGAATCATGAATTGAATCATGAATCATGGAATAAATCATGAAATGAATCATGAATCATGAATTGAATTAATCATGAATTGAATCATTAATCATGAATCATGAATTGAATCATTAATCAGAATCATGAATTGAATCATGAATCATAAAATGAATCATGAATTGAATCATGAATTGAATTATGATTCATGAATCATGAAATGAATCATGAAATGAATCATGAATCATGAATTGAATCATAAATCATGAATTGAATCATGAATTGAATCATGAAATGAATCATGAATCATGAATAAAACATGAAATGAATCATGAATTGAATCATGAATTGAATCACGAATCATGAATCAAATCATGAATCATGAATTAAATCATGAATCATGAATCGAATTATGAATCATGAATTGAATCATGAATCATGAATCATGAATTGAATCATGAATCATGAATCGAATCATGAATCATGAATTGAATCATGAATTGAATCATGAATCATGAATCATGAAATGAATCATGAATTAAATCAGAAATGAATCATGAATCATGAATTGAATCATGAATTGAATCATGAATTGAATCATGAATCAGGAATCATAAAATGAATCATGAAATAAATCTTAAATCATGAATTGAATCATGAATCATGAATTGAATCAAGAATCATGAATTGAATCATGAATTGAATCATGAATTGAATCAAGAATCTTGAATGAATCATGAATTGAATCATGAATCATGAATTGAATCATGAATTGAATCATGAATCATGAATTGAATCATGAATCGAATTATGAATCATTAATTGAATCATGAATCATGAATTGACTCATGAATAATGAATCGAATCATGAATCATGAATTGAATAATGAATTGAATCATGAATTAAATCATGAAATGAATCATGAATCATGAATTGAATCATGAATTGAATCAAGAATTAATGGAATGAATCATAAAATGAATCATGAATCATGAATCATGAAATGAATCATAAATCATGAATTGAATCATGAATCATGAATCATAAATTGAATCATGAATCATGAAATTAATCATGAATTGAATCATGAATTGAATCATGAAATGAATCATGAATTGAATCATAAATCATGAATTGAATCATGAATCATAAAATGAATCATAAATTGAATGATGAATTGAATCATGATTCATGAATCATGAAATGAATCATGAAATGAATCATGAATCATAAACTGAATCATGAATCATGAATTGAATCATGAATCATAAAATGAATCATTAATTGAATCATGAATTGAATCATGAATCGAATCATGAATCATGAATTATGAATTGAATCATGAATCGAATCATGATTCCTGAATCATGAATCATGAATTGAATCACGAATCATGAATCATGAATCATAAATCATGAATTGAATCATGAATTATGAATTGAATCATGAAATGAATCATGAATCATGAAATAAAACATGAAATGAATCATGAATCATGAATTGAATCATGAATTATGAATTAATTCATGAAATGAATCATGAATCATGAAATAAACATGAAATGAATCATGAATCATGAATTGAATCATGAATCATAAATTAAAATCATGAATCATGAATTGAATTATGAATCATGAATTGAATCATGAATTGAATCACGAATCATGAATCAAATCATGAATCATGAATTAAATCATGAATCATGAATCGAATTATGAATCATGAATTGAATCATGAATCATGAATCATGAATTGAATCATGAATCATGAATCGAATCATGAATCATGAATTGAATCATGAATCATGAATCATGAAATGAATCATGAATTAAATCATGAAATGAATCATGAATCATAATTTGAATCATGAATCATGAATTGAATCATGAATTGAATCATGAATCATGAATCATAAAATGAATCATGAAATGAATCATAAATCATGAATTGAATCAAGAATCATGAATTGAATCATGAATTGAATCATGAATTGAATCAAGAATCTTGGAATGAATCATGAAATGAATCATGAATCATGAATTGAATCATGAATCATGAATTGAATCATGAATCGAATTATGAATCATTAATTGAATCATGAATCATGAATTGACTCATGAATAATGAATCGAATCATGAATCATGAATCATGAATTGAATCATGAATTGAATCATGAATTGAATCATGAATTGAATCATGAAATGAATCATGAATCATGAATTATGAATTGAATCATGAATCATGAATCATAAATCATGAATCATGAATCATGAAACAAATCATAAATCATGAATCATGAATCATGAATTGAATCATGAATCATGAATTATGAATCATAAATCATGAATCATGAATTGAATCATCAATCGAATCATGAATCATGAATCGAATCATGAATCATGAATTATGAATCAAAAGTCATGAATCATGAATTGAATCATGAATCATGAATTATGAATCATAAATCATGAATCATGAATTGAATCATCAATCGAATCATGAATCATGAATCGAATCATGAATCATGAATTGAATCATGAATCATGAATTGAATCATGAATCGAATAATGAATCATGAACTGAATCATGAATCGAATCATGAATCATAAATCATGAATCGAATCATGAATCGAATCATGAATCATGAATCGAATCATGATTAATGAATTGAATCATGAATCATGAATTGAATTATGAATTATGAATTGAATCATGAATCATGAATTGAATTATGAATTATGAATTGAATCATGAATTGAATCACAAATCATGAATCATGAATCGAATCATGATTCATGAATCATTAATCATGAATTGAATCATGAATCGAATCATGAATTATGAATTTAATCATGAAATGAATCATGAATCATGAATTGAATCATGAATCATGAATTGAATCATGAATTGAATCATGAATCAAGAAATGAATCATGAAATCAATCATGAATCATGAATTGAATAATGAATAATGAATTGAATCAAGAATCATGAAATGAAACATAAATTGAATCATGAATTGAATCGAGAATCATGGAATGAATCATGAAATGAATCATGAATCATAAATTGAATCATGAATCATGAAATGAATCATGAATTGAATCATGAATTGAATCATGATTCATGAATCATAAAATGAATCATGAAATGAATCATGAATTGAATCTTGAATCATGAATTTAATCATGAATTGAATCATGAATCATGAAATGAAACATGAAATGAATCATGAATCATGAATTGAATCATGAATCATGAATTGAATCATGAATCATGAATTGAATCATGAATCATGAATCATAAAATGAATCATGAAATGAATCATAAATCATGAATTGAATCATGAATCATGAATTGAATCAAGAATCATGAATTAAATCATGAATTGAATCATGAATTGAATCAAGAATCTTGGAATGAATCATGAAATGAATCATGAATCATGAATTGAATCATGAATTGAATCATGAATCATGAATTGAATCATGAATCGAATTATGAATCATTAATTGAATCATGAATCATGAATAATGAATCGAATCATGAATCATGAATTGAATCATGAATTGAATCATGAAATGAATCATGAATTGAATCATGAAATGAATCATGAATCATGAATTATGAATTGAATCATGAATCATGAATAGAATCCTGATTCATGAATCATGAATCATGAATTGAATCACGAATCATGAATCATGAATCATAAATCATGAATCATGAATTGAATCATCAATCGAATCATGAATCATGAATCGAATCATGAATCATGAATTGAATCATGAATCACGATTGAATTATGAATGGAATAATGAATCGAATCATGAATCATGAATCATGAATTGAATCATGAATCGAATAATGAATCATGAATCAAATCATAAGTCATGAATCATGAATTGAATCATGAATCATGAATTATGAATCATAAATCATGAATCATGAATTGAATCATCAATCGAATCATGAATCATGAATCGAATCATGAATCATGAATTGAATCATGAATCACGAATTGAATTATGAATGGAATAATGAATCGAATCATGAATCATGAATCATGAATTGAAATCATGAATCGAATAATGAATCATGAACTGAATCATGAATCGAATCATGAATCATGAATCATGAATCGAATCATGAATCATGAATCATGAATCGAATCATGAATCATGAATCGAATCATGATTAATGAATTGAATCATGAATCATGAATTGAATTATGAATTATGAATTGAATCATGAATCATGAATTGAATTATGAATTATGAATTGAATCATGAATTGAATCACAAATCATGAATCATGAATCATGAATCGAATCATGATTCATGAATCATTAATCATGAATTGAATCATGAATCGAATCATGAATCTGAATTGAATCATAAATTGAATTATGAATTATGAATTTAATCATGAAATGAATCATGAATCGAATCATGAATCATGAATTGAATCATGAAATCAATCATGAATCATGAATTGAATAATGAATAATGAATTGAATCAAGAATCATGAAATGAAACATAAATTGAATCATGAATTGAATCGAGAATCATGGAATGAATCATGAAATGAATCATGAATCATAAATTGAATCATGAATCATGAAATGAATCATGAATTGAATCATGAATTGAATCATGATTCATGAATCATAAAATGAATCATGAAATGAATCATGAATTGAATCTTAAATCATGAATTTAATCATGAATTGAATCATGAATCATGAATCATGAAATGAAACATGAAATGAATCATGAATCATGAATTGAATCATGAATCATGAATTGAATCATGAATCATGAATTGAATCATGAATCATAAAATGAATCATGAATTGAATAATGAATTGAATCATGATTCATGAATCATAAAAATGAATCATGAATTGAATCAAGAATCATGAAATGAATCATGAATCATGAATTGAATTATCAATCATGAATTGATTCATGAATTGGATCATGATTTGAATCATGAATCATGAAATGAAACATGAAATGAATCATGAATCATGAATTGAATCATGAATCATAAATTGAATCATGAAATGAACCACGAATCATGAATCAAATCATGAATCATGAATCATGAATTAAATCATGAATCATGAATCGAATCATGATTCATGATTCATGAATCATGAATCATGAATCATGAATTGAATCATGAATCATGAATTGAATCATGAATCATGAATCAAATCATGAATCATGAATTGAATCATTAATCATGAATCATGAATCGAATCATGAATTGAATTATGAATGGAATAATGAATCGAATCATGAATCATGAATTGAATCATGAATTGAATCATGAATCAAGAAATAAATTATGAAATGAATCATGAATCATGAATTGAATCATGAATCATGAATTGAATCATGAATCATGAATCATAAATTGAATCATGAATCATGAAATGAATCATGAATTGAATCATGAATTGAATCATGATTCATGAATCATGAAATGAATCATGAATTGAATCATGAATCATGAATTGAATCATGAATTGAATCATGAATCATGAAATGAAACATGAAATGAATCATGAATCATGAATTGAATCATAAATCATGAATTGAATCATGAATCATGAATATGAATCATAAATCATGAAACGAATCATGAATCATGAATTTAATCATGAATCATGAATCGAATCATGAATCATGAATTGAATCATGAATTGAATCATGAATCATGAATCAAGAAATGAATCATGAAATCAATCATGAATTATGAATTGAATAATGAATAATGAATTGAATCAAGAATCATGAAATGAAACATAAATTGAATCATGAATTGAATCATGATTCATGAATCATAAAATGAATCATGAAATGAATCATGAATTGAATCTTGAATCATGAATTTAATCATGAATTGAATCATGAATCATGAATCATGAAATGAAACATGAAATGAATCATGAATCATGAATTGAATCATGAATCATGAAATGAATCATGAATCATGAATTGAATCATAAATCATGAAACGAATCATGAATCATGAATTTAATCATGAATCATGAATCGAATCATTAATCATGAATCATGAATTGAATCATGAATCATGAATCGAATCATGAATCATGAATTGAATCATGAATCACGAATTGAATTATGAAAAGAATAATGAATCGAATCATGAATCATGAATCGAATAATGAATCATGAATTGAATCATGAATCGAATCATGAATCATGAATCATGAATCGAATCATGAATCATGATTAATGAATTGAATCTTGAATCATGAATTGAATTATGAATTATGAATTGAATCATGAATTGAATCAGAAATCAGGAATCATGAATTAAGTCATGAATCATGAATCGAATGATGATTCATGAATCATGAATCATGAATTGAATCATGAATCATGAATTGAATCATGAATCATGATTGAATCATGAATCATAAAATGAATCATGAATTGAATGATGAATTGAATCATGATTCATAAATCATGAAATGAATCATGAAATGAATCATGAATCATGAATTGAATCATGAATCATGAATTGAATCATGAATCATGAAATGAAACATGAAATGAATAATGAATCATGAATTGAATCATGAATCATGAATCATGAATTGAATCATAAATCATGAAATGAATCATGAATTGAATCATGAATTGAATCATGAATCGAATCATGAATCATGAATTATGAATTAAATCATGAATCATGAATCATGAATTGAATCATGATTCATGAATCATAAAATGAATTATGAAATGAATCATGAATTGAATCTTGAATCATGAATTTAATCATGAATTGAATCATGAATCATGAATCATGAAATAAAACATGAAATGAATCATGAATCATGAATTGAATCATGAATCATGAATTGAATCATGAATCATGAATTGAATCATAAATCATGAATCATGAATTGAATCATGAATCATAAAATGAATCATGAATTGAATGATGAATTGAATCATGATTCATGAATCATGAATTGAATCATGAATCATGAAATGAATCATGAATCATGAATTATCAATCATGAATTGATTCATGAATTGGATCATGAATTGAATCATGAATCATGAAATGAAACATGAAATGAATCATGAATCATAAATTGAATCATGAATCATAAATTGAATCATGAATTGAACCACGAATCATGAATCAAATCATGAATCATGAATCATGAATTAAATCATGAATCATGAATCGAATCATGATTCATAAATCATGAATCATGAATTTAATCATGAATCATGAATTATGAATCATGAATTGAATCATGAATCGAATCATGAATCATGAGTTGAATCATGAATCATGAATCAAATCATGAATCATGAATTGAATCATTAATCATGAATCATGAATCGAATCATGAATTGAATTATGAATGGAATAATGAATCGAATCATGAATCATGAATCATGAATTGAATCATGAATCATGAATTGAATCATGAATTGAATCATGAATCAAGAAATGAATCATGAAATGAATCATGAATCATGAATTGAATCATGAATCATGAAATGAATCATGAATTGAATAATGAATTGAATCATGATTCATGAATCATGAAATGAATCATGAATTGAATCATGAATCATGAATTGAATCATGAATTGAATCATGAATCATGAATTGAATCATGAATTGAATCATGAATCATGAAATGAAACATGAATCATGAATCATGAATTGAATCATGAATCATAAAATGAATCATGAATTGAATGATGAATTGAATCATGATTCATGAATCATGAAATGAATCATGAAATGAATAATGAATCATGAATTTAATCATGAATCATAAATTGAATCATGAATCATGAATTGAATCATAAATCATGAATTGAATGATGAATTGAATCATGATTCATGAATCATGAATTGAATCATGAATCATGAAATGAATCATGAATCATGAATTATCAATCATGAATTGATTCATGAATTGGATCATGAATTGAATCATGAATCATGAAATGAAACATGAAATGAATCATGAATCATGAATTGAATCATGAATCATAAATTGAATCATGAATTGAACCACGAATCATGAATCAAATCATGAATCATGAATCATGAATTAAATCATGAATCATGAATCGAATCATGATTCATAAATCATGAATCATGAATTTAATCATGAATCATGAATTATGAATCATAAATTGAATCATGAATCGAATCATGAATCATGAGTTGAATCATGAATCATGAATCAAATCATGAATCATGAATTGAATCATTAATCATGAATCATGAATCGAATCATGAATTGAATCATGAATTGAATTATGAATGGAATAATGAATCGAATCATGAATCATGAATCATGAATTGAATCATGAATCATGAATTGAATCATGAATTGAATCATGAATCAAGAAATGAATCATGAAATGAATCATGAATCATGAATTGAATCATGAATCATGAAATGAATCATGAATTGAATAATGAATTGAATCATGATTCATGAATCATGAAATGAATCATGAATTGAATCATGAATCATGAATTGAATCATGAATTGAATCATGAATCATGAATTGAATCATGAATTGAATCATGAATCATGAATTGAATCATGAATCATGAATCATGAATTGAATCATGAATCATGAATCATGAATTGAATCATGAATCATAAAATGAATCATGAATTGAATGATGAATTGAATCATGATTCATGAATCATGAAATGAATCATGAAATGAATCATGAATCATGAATTGAATCATGAATCATGAATTGAATCATGAATTGAATCATGAATAATGAAATGAAACATGAATTGAATGATGAATTGAATAATGATTCATGAATCATGAAATGAATCATGAAATGAATAATGAATCATGAATTTAATCATGAATCATAAATTGAATCATGAATCATGAATTGAATCATAAATCATGAAATGAATTATGAATTGAATCATGAATTGAATCATGAATCGAATCATGATTAATGAATTATGAATTAAATCATGAATCATGAATCATGAATTGAATTATGAATCATGAATTGAATCATGAATTGAATCACGAATCATGAATCAAATCATGAATCATGAATCATGAATTAAATCATGAATAATGAATCATGAATCGAATCATGATTCATGAATCATGAATCATGAATTGAATCATGAATCATGAATAATGAATCAAATCATGAATCATGAATCATGAAATGAATCATGAATCGAATCATGAAATGAATCATGAATCGAATCATGATTCATGAATCATGAATCATGAATTAAATCATGAATCATGAATCATAAATCAAATCATGAATCATGAATCATATATTGAATCATGAATCATGAATTGAATCATAATTCATGAATTGAATCATGAATCGAATAATGAATCATGAATCATGAATTGAATTATGAATCATGAATTGAAAAATGAACCATGATCATGAATAATGAATCGAATCATGAATCATGAATCCTGAATTGAATCATGAATCGTGAATCGAATCATGATTAATGAATTGAATCATGAATCATGATTAATGAATTGAATCATGAATCAAGAATTGAATTATGATTCATGAATTGAATCACGAATTATGAATCAATTCATGAATCATGAATTAAGTCATAAATAATGAATCATGAATTGAATCATGAATAATGAATCAAATCATGAATCATGAACTAAATCATGAATCATGAATCATGAAACGAATCATGAATCAAATCATGAATCATGAATTGAATCATGAATCATGAATTGAATTATGAATGGAATAATGAATCGAATCATGAATCATGAATTGAATCATGATTCATAAATTGAATCATGAATCATGAATTGAATCATGAATCATGAATTGAATCATGAATTGATTCATGAATCATGAATTGTATCATGAATCATGAAATGAATCATGAATCATAAATTGAATCATGAATCATGAATTGAAAATGAACCATGATCATGAATAATAAATCGAATCATGAATCATGAATCATGAATTGAATCATGAATCGAATCATGAATCATGATTAATGAATTGAATTATGAATCATGAATTAAATCATTAAATTGAATCACGAATCATGAATCGAATCATGAATCATGATCAATGAATTAATTTATGAATCATGAATTAAATCATGAATCATGAATCATGAATCATGAATAAAATCATGAATCATGAATCATGGATCAAATCATGAATCATGAATCATGAATTGAATCATGAATCATGAATCATGAATCATGAATTGAATCATGAATCATGAATAATGAATCAAATCATGAATCATGAATTGAATCATGAATCATGAATCATGAAACGAATCATAAATCATGAATCATGAATCAATTCATGAATCATGAATAATGGATTGAATCATGAATTATGAATCATGAATCATGAATCGACTCATGAATCAAATCATGAATCATGAATTGAATCTTGAATTATGAATCATGAATCATGAATCTAATTATGAATCATGAATTGAATCATGAATCATGAATTGAATCATGAATCATTATTCGAATCATGAATTATGAATTGAATCATGAATTGAATCATGAATCATGAATTGAATTATGAATCATGAATTGAATCATGAATTGAATCATGAATCATGAATCATGAAATGAATCATGAATCATGAATTGAATCATGAATCATGAATTGAATCATGAACCATGAATCATGAATTGAATCATGATTAATTAAATGAATCATGAATTGAATCATGAATTGGATCATGAATCATGGAATAAATCATGAAATGAATCATGAATCATGAATTGAATCATGAATCATGAATTGAATCATGAATCATAAAATGAATCATGAATTGAATCATGAATTGAATTATGATTCATGAATCATGAAATGAATCATGAAATTAATAATGAATTGAATTATGAATCATGAATTGAATCATGAAATGAATCATGAATCATGAAATAAAACATGAAATGAATCATGAATCATGAATTGAATCATGAAGCATAAATTAAAATCATGAATCATGAATCATGAATTGAATCACGAATCATGAATCAAATCATGAATCATGAAGCATAAATTAAAATCATGAATCATGAATCATGAATTGAATTATGAATCATGAATTGAATCATGAATTGAATGACGAATCATGAATCAAATCATGAATCATGAATCATGAATTAAATCATGAATCATGAATCGAATTATGAATCATGAATTGAATCATGAATCATGAATTGAATCATGAATCGAATCATGAATCATGAATTGAATCATGAATTGAATCATGAATCATGAATCATGAATTAAATCATGAAATGAATCATGAATCATGAATTGAATCATGAACTGAATCATGAATCATAAAATGAATCATGAAATGAATCATAAATCATGAATTGAATCATGAATCATGAATTGAATCATGAATTGAATCATGAATTGAATCAAGAATCTTGGAATGAATCATGAAATGAATCATGAATCATGAATTGAATCATGAATCATGAATTGAATCATGAGTCATGAATCATAAATTGAATCATGAATCATAAAATGAATCATGATGTGAATCATAAATCATGAATTGAATCATGAACTGAATCATCAATCATGAATCATGAATTGAATCATGAATCATGAATTGAATCATGAATCGAATTATGAATCATGAATTGAATCATGAATCATGAATCATGAATTGAATCATGAATAATGAATCGAATCATGAATCATGAATTGAATCATGAATTAAATCATGAAATGAATCATGAATCATGAATTGAATCATGAATTGAATCATGATTCATGAATCAAGAAATAAATCATGAAATGAATCATGAATCATGAATTGAATCATGAATCATGAATTAAATCAAGAATCATGAAATGAATCATAAATTGAATCATGAATTGAATCAATAATCATGGAATGAATCATAAAATGAATCATGAATCATGAATTGAATCATGAATCATGAAATGAATCATGAATCATGAAATGAATCATGAATCATGAATTGAATCATGAATCATGAATAATAATTTGAATCATGAATCATGAAATGAATCATGAAATGAATCATGAATTAAATCATAAATCATGAATTGAATCATGAATCATAAAATGAATCATAAATTGAATGATGAATTGAATCATGATTCATTAATCATGAAATGAATCATGAATCATGAATTAAATCATGAATCATAAATTGAATCATGAATCAAGAATTATGAATTGAATCATGAATCATGAATAATGAATCAAATCATGAATCATGAATCATGAATTGAATCATGAATCATGAATCAAAACATGAGTCATTAATCATGAATTGAATCATGAATCATGAATTATGAATCATGAATCGAATCATGAATCATAAATCGAATCATGAATCATGAATTTAATCATGAATCATGAATCGAATCATGAATCATGAATCATGAATTGAATCATGAATCATGAATCGAATCATGAATCGAATCATGAATCATGAAATGAATCATGAATTAAATCATGAAATGAATCATGAATCATGAATTCAATCATGAATCATGAATTCAATCATGAATCATAAAATGAATCATGAAATGAATCATAAATCATGAATTGAATCATGAATTGAATCAAGAATCATGAATTGAATCATGAATTGAATCATGTATTGAATCAAGAATCTTGGAATGAATCATGAAATGAATCATGAATCATGAATTGAATCATGAATCATGAATTGAATCATGAATCATGAATTGAATCATGAATCATGAATCATAAATTGAATCATGAATCATGAAATAAATCAGGAATCATGAATCATGAATTGAATCATAAATCGAATCATGAATCATGAATTGAATCATGAATCATGAATTGAATCATGAATCGAATTATGAATCATGAATTGAATCATGAATCATGAATCATGAATTGACTCATGAATAATGAATCGAATCATGAATCATGAATTGAATCATGAATTGAATCATGAATTAAATCATGAAATGAATTATGAATCATGAATTATGAATCATGAATTGAATCATGAATTGAATCATGATTCATGAATCAAGAAATAAATCATGAAATGAATCATGAATCATGAATTGAATCATGAATCATGAATTGAATCAAGAATCATGAAATGAATCATAAATTGAATGATGAATTGAATCAAGAATCATGGAATGAATCATAAAATGAATCATGAATCATGAATAAAATCATGAATCATGAAATGAATCATGAATTGAATCATGAATCATGAATAATAATTTGAATCATGAATCATAAAATGAATCATGAATCATAAATTGAATCATGAATCATGAATTTAATCATGAATCATGAATCGAATCATGAATCGAATCATGAATCATGAATCATGAATTGAATCATGAATCGAATCATGAATCATGAATTGAATCATGAATCATGAATAATGAATCGAATCATGAATCATGAATCATGCATTGAATCATGAATCATGAAACGAATCATGAATCATGAATCATGAATCATTAATCATGAATCAAATCATGAGTCATTAATCATGAATTGAATCATGAATCATGAATTATGAATCATGAATCGAATCATGAATCATAAATCGAATCATGAATCATGAATTTAATCATGAATCATGAATCGAATCATGAATCATGAATCGAATCATGAATCATGAATCGAATCATGAATCATGAATCGAATCATGAATCATGAATCATGAATTGAATCATGAATCATGAATTGAATCATAAATTGAATGATGAATTGAATCATGATTCATGAATCATGAAATGAATCATGAATCATGAATTAAATCATGAATCATAAATTGAATCATGAATCATGAATCATGAAATGAATCATGAATCATGAATTGAATCATGAATCATGAAATGAATCATGAATTGAATCATGAATTGAATCATTAATCAAATCATGAATCATGAATTATGAATTGAATCATGAATCATGAATCAAGAATCGAATCATGAATCATGAATAATGAATCAAATGATGAATCATGAATCATGAATTGAATCGTGAATCATGAATCATGAAACGAATCATGATTAATGAATCATGAATTATGAATCATGAATCAAATCATGAGTCATTAATCATGAATTGAATCATGAATCATGAATTATGAATCATGAATCGAATCATGAATCATAAATCGAATCATGAATCATGAATTTAATCATGAATCATGAATCGAATCATGAATCATGAATTGAATCATGAATCATGAATCGAATCATGAATCGAATCATGAATCATGAATCATGAATTGAATCATGAATCGAATCATGAATCATGAATTGAATCATGAATCATGAATCATGAATCATGAATCATGAATTGAATTATGAATGGAATAATGAATCGAATCATGAATCATGAATCATGAATTGAATCATGAATCGAATAATGAATCATGAATTGAATCATGAATTGAAAAATGAACATTGATCATGAATAATGAATCGAATCATGAATCATGAATCATGAATTGAATCATGAATTATGAATCGAATCATGAATCATGATTAATGAATTGAATCATGAATCATGAATCATGAATTGAATAATGAATCATGAATTGAATCATGAATCATGAATCATAAATTGAATCATGAATCATGAAATGAATCATGAATTGAATCATGAATTAAATCATGATTCATGAATCATGAAATGAATCATGAATTGAATCATGAATTGAATCATGAATTGAATCATGATTCATGAATCATGAAATGAATCATGAATTGAATCATGAATCATGAATTGAATCATGAATCAAGAATCATGGAATGAATCATAAAATGAATCATGAATTGAATCATGAATCATGAAATGAATCATGAATCATGAATTGAATCATGAATCATGAATAATAATTTGAATCATGAATCATGAAATGAATCATAAATTGAATGATGAATTGAATCATGATTCATGAATCATGAAATGAATCATGAAATGAATCATGAATCATGAATTAAATCATGAATCATAAATTGAATCATGAATCATGAAATGAATCATGAATCATGAATTGAATCATGAATCATGAAATGAATCATGAATTGAATCATGAATTGAATCATTAATCAAATCATGAATCATGAATTATGAATTGAATCATGAATCATGAATCAAGAATCGAATCATGAATCATGAATAATGAATCAAATGATGAATCATGAATCATGAATTGAATCATGAATCATGAATCATGAAACGAATCATGATTAATGAATCATGAATTATGAATCATGAATCAAATCATGAGTCATTAATCATGAATTGAATCATGAATCATGAATTATGAATCATGAATCGAATCATGAATCATAAATCGAATCATGAATCATGAATTTAATCATGAATCATGAATCATGAATCATGAATCATGAATCGAATAATGAATCATGAATCATGAATTGAATCATGAATCATGAATCGAATCAAGAATCATGAATTGAATCATGAATCAGGATTAATGAATTGAATCATGAATCATGAATTGAATTATGAATTATGAATTGAATCATGAATTGAATAACGAATCATGAATCAAATCATAAATCATGAATTAAGTCATGAATTATGAATCATGAATTTAATCATGAATCATGGATTGAATCAAGAATCATAAAATGAATCATAAATTAACTCATGAATTGAATCAAGAATCATAAAATGAATCATGAAATGAATCATGAATCAGGAATTGAATCATGAATCATGAATTGAATAATGAATCATGAATTGAATCATGAATCATAAATTGAATCATGAATCATGAAATGAATCATGAATTGAATCATGATTCATGAATCATGATTCATGAATCATGAAATGAATCATGAAATGAATCATGAATTGAATCATGAATCATGAATTGAATCATGAATCATGAAATGAAACACGAAATGAATCATGAATCATGAATTGAATCATAAATCATAAAATGAATCATGAATTGAATGATGAATTGAATCATGATTCATGAATCATGAAATGAATCATGAAATGAATCATGAATCATGAATTGAATCATGAATCATGAAATGAATCATGAATCATGAATTGAATCATCAATCATGAATTGAATCATCAATCATGAATTCAATCATGAATTGAATCATGAATTGAATCATGAAATGAAACATGAAATGAATCATGAATCATGAATTGCATCATCTTGAATCATAAAATGAATCATGAATTAAATCATGAATTGAATTAAGATTCATGAATCGTGAATTGAATCATGAATCGTGAATTGAATCATGAATCATGAATTGAATCATGAATCATGAATTGAATCATGAATCATGAATTGAATCATGAAATGAAACATGAAATGAATCATGAATCATGAATAAAATCATGAATCATGAATTGAATCATGAAATGAATCATGAATGGAATCATGAATCATGAAATGAATCATGAATTGAATCATGAAATGAATCATGAATTGAATCATGAATCATGAATAATGAATCAAATCATGAATCATGAATCATGAATTGAATCATGAATCATGAAACGAATCATGAATCATGAATCATGAATTGAATCATGAATCGAATAATGAATCATGAATTGAAAAATGAACATTGATCATGAATAATGAATCGAATCATGAATCATGAATCATGAATTGAATCATGAATCATGAATCGAATCATGAATCATGAATCATGAATTGAATCATGAATCATGAATCGAATTTTTAATTGAATCATGAATCATGAATCAAGACATGAATCATGAAATGAATCATGAATCATGAATTTAATCATGAATCATGAATTTAATCATGAATCATGAATTGAATCAAGAATCATAAAATGAATCATAAATTAAATCATGAATTGAATCAAGAATCATAAAATGAATCATGAAATGAATCATGAATCATGTATTGAATCATGAATCATGAATTGAATAATGAATCATGAATTGAATCATGAATCATGAATCATAAATTGAATCATGAATCATGAAATGAATCATGAATTGAATCATGAATTAAATCATGATTCATGAATCATGAAATGAATCATGAAATGAATTATGAATTGAATCATGAATCATGAATTGAATCATGAATTGAATCATGATTCATGAATCATGAAATGAATCATGAAATGAATCATGAAATGAATCATGAATTGAATCATGAAATGAAACATGAATTGAATCATGAATCAAGAATCATGGAATGAATCATAAAATGAATCATGAATCATGAATTGAATCATGAAATGAATCATGAATCATGAATTGAATCATGAATCATGAATAATAATTTGAATCATGAATCATGAAATGAATCATGAAATGAATCATGAATCATGAATTGAATAATAAATCATGAATTGAATCATAAATCATGAATTGAATCATGAATCATGAATTGAATCATGAATCATGAATTGAATCATGAATCATGAATCATAAATTGAATCATGAATCATGAAATGAATCATGAATTGAATCATGAATTAAATCATGATTCATGAATCATGAAATGAATCATGAATTGAATCATAAATCATGAATTGAATCATGAATCATAAAATGAATCATAAATTGAATGATGAATTGAATCATGATTCATGAATCATGAAATGAATCATGAAATGAATCATGAACTAAATCATGAATCATGAAATGAATCATGAATTGAATCATGAAATGAATCATGAATTGAATCATGAATCATGAATTGAATCATGAATCATGAATTGAATCATGAAATGAATCATGAATTGAATCATGAATTGAATCATTAATCAAATCATGAATCATGAATTATTAATTGAATCATGAATCAAGAATCGAATCATGAATCATGAATCATGAATAATGAATCAAATCATGAATCATGAATTGAATCATGAATCATGAAACGAATCATGAATCATGAATCATGAATCAAATCATGAGTCATTAATCATGAATTAAATCATGAATCATGAATTATGAATCATGAATTAAATCATGAATCAAGAATTATGAATCATGAATCGAATCATGAATCATAAATCGAATCATGAATCATGAATTGAATCATGAATCGAATCATGAATCATGAATTGAATCATGAATCATGAATCATGAATCGAATCATGAATCATGAATCGAATAATGAATCATGAATCATGAATCATGAATCGAATCATGAATCATGAATCATGAATCGAATCATGAATCATGAATTGAATCATGAATCATGAATTGAATTATGAATGGAATAATGAATCGAATCATGAATCATGAATTGAATCATGAATCGAATAATGAATCATGAATTGAATCATGAATTGAAAAATGAACCATGATCATGAATAATGAATCGAATCATGAATCATGAATCATGAATTGAATTATGAATCATGAATCGAATCATGAATCATGATTAATGAATGGAATCATGAATCATGAATTGAATTATGAATTATGAATTGAATCATGAATTGAATAACGAATCATGAATCAAATCATAAATCATGAATTAAGTCATGAATCATGAATCATGAATCGAATCATGAATCATGAATCATGAAATGAATCATGAATTAAATCATAAAATGAATCATGAATCATGAATTCAATCATGAATCATGAATTGAATCATGAATCATAAAATGAATCATGAAATGAATCATAAATCATGAATTGAATCATGAATCATGAATTGAATCAAGAATCATGAATTGAATCATGTATTGAATCAAGAATCTTGGAATGAATCATGAAATGAATCATGAATCATGAATCATGAATTGAATCATGAATCATGAATTGAATCATGAATCATGAATTGAATCATGAATCATGAATCATAAATTGAATCATGAATCATGAAATAAATCAGGAATCATGAATCATGAATTGAATCATGAATCGAATCATGAATCATGAATTGAATCATGAATCATGAATTGAATCATGAATCGAATTATGAATCATGAATTGAATCATGAATCATGAATTGACTCATGAATAATGAATCGAATCATGAATCATGAATTGAATCATGAATTCAATCATGAATTGAATCATGAATTAAATCATGAAATGAATTATGAATCATGAATTATGAATCATGAATTGAATCATGAATTGAATCATGATTCATGAATCAAGAAATAAATCATGAAATGAATCATGAATCATGAATTGAATCATGAATCATGAATTGAATCAAGAATCATGAAATGAATCATAAATTGAATGATGAATTGAATCAAGAATCATGGAATGAATCATAAAATGAATCATGAATCATGAATTGAATCATGAATCATGAAATGAATCATGAATTGAATCATGAATCATGAATAATAATTTGAATCATGAATCATAAATTGAATCATGAATCATAAATTGAATCATGAATCATGAATTTAATCATGAATCATGAATCGAATCATGAATCATGAATCATGAATTGAATCATGAATCATGAATCGAATCATGAATCATGAATTGAATCATGAATCATGAATAATGAATCGAATCATGAATCATGAATCATGCATTGAATCATGAATCATGAAACGAATCATGAATCATGAATCATGAATCATTAATCATGAATCAAATCATGAGTCATTAATCATGAATTGAATCATGAATCATGAATTATGAATCATGAATCGAATCATGAATCATAAATCGAATCATGAATCATGAATTTAATCATGAATCATGAATCGAATCATGAATCATGAATCATGAATTGAATCATGAATCGAATCATGAATCATGAATCGAATCATGAATCATGAATCATGAATTGAATCATGAATCATGAATCGAATTTTTAATTGAATCATGAATCATGAATCAAGACATGAATCATGAAATGAATCATGAATCATGAATTTAATCATGAATCATGAATTGAATCAAGAATCATAAAATGAATCATAAATTAAATCATGAATTGAATCAAGAATCATAAAATGAATCATGAAATGAATCATGAATCATGTATTGTATCATGAATCAAGAATCATGGAATGAATCATAAAATGAATCATGAATTGAATCATGAATCATGAAATGAATCATGAATCATGAATTGAATCATGAATCATGAATAATAATTTGAATCATGAATCATGAAATGAATCATAAATTGAATGATGAATTGAATCATGATTCATGAATCATGAAATGAATCATGAAATGAATCATGAATCATGAATTAAATCATGAATCATAAATTGAATCATGAATCATGAAATGAATCATGAATCATGAATTGAATCATGAATCATGAAATGAATCATGAATTGAATCATGAATTGAATCATTAATCAAATCATGAATCATGAATTATGAATTGAATCATGAATCATGAATCAAGAATCGAATCATGAATCATGAATAATGAATCAAATGATGAATCATGAATCATGAATTGAATCATGAATCATGAATCATGAAACGAATCATGATTAATGAATCATGAATTATGAATCATGAATCAAATCATGAGTCATTAATCATGAATTGAATCATGAATCATGAATTATGAATCATGAATCGAATCATGAATCATAAATCGAATCATGAATCATGAATTTAATCATGAATCATGAATCATGAATCATGAATCATGAATCGAATAATGAATCATGAATCATGAATTGAATCATGAATCATGAATCATGAATCGAATCAAGAATCATGAATTGAATCATGAATCAGGATTAATGAATTGAATCATGAATCATGAATTGAATTATGAATTATGAATTGAATCATGAATTGAATAACGAATCATGAATCAAATCATAAATCATGAATTAAGTCATGAATTATGAATCATGAATTTAATCATGAATCATGGATTGAATCAAGAATCATAAAATGAATCATAAATTAACTCATGAATTGAATCAAGAATCATAAAATGAATCATGAAATGAATCATGAATCAGGAATTGAATCATGAATCATGAATTGAATAATGAATCATGAATTGAATCATGAATCATAAATTGAATCATGAATCATGAAATGAATCATGAATTGAATCATGAATTGAATCATGATTCATGAATCATGAAATGAATCATGAAATGAATCATGAATTGAATCATGAATCATGAATTGAATCATGAATCATGAAATGAAACACGAAATGAATCATGAATCATGAATTGAATCATAAATCATAAAATGAATCATGAATTGAATGATGAATTGAATCATGATTCATGAATCATGAAATGAATCATGAAATGAATCATGAATCATGAATTGAATCATGAATCATGAAATGAATCATGAATCATGAATTGAATCATCAATCATGAATTGAATCATCAATCATGAATTCAATCATGAATTCAATCATGAATTGAATCATGAATTGAATCATGAAATGAAACATGAAATGAATCATGAATCATGAATTGCATCATCTTGAATCATAAAATGAATCATGAATTAAATCATGAATTGAATTAAGATTCATGAATCGTGAATTGAATCATGAATCGTGAATTGAATCATGAATCATGAATTGAATCATGAATCATGAATTGAATCATGAATCATGAATTGAATCATGAAATGAAACATGAAATGAATCATGAATCATGAATAAAATCATGAATCATGAATTGAATCATGAAATGAATCATGAATGGAATCATGAATCATGAAATGAATCATGAATTGAATCATGAAATGAATCATGAATTGAATCATGAATCATGAATAATGAATCAAATCATGAATCATGAATCATGAATTGAATCATGAATCATGAAACGAATCATGAATCATGAATCATGAATTGAATCATGAATCGAATAATGAATCATGAATTGAAAAATGAACATTGATCATGAATAATGAATCGAATCATGAATCATGAATCATGAATTGAATCATGAATCATGAATCGAATCATGAATCATGAATCATGAATTGAATCATGAATCATGAATCGAATTTTTAATTGAATCATGAATCATGAATCAAGACATGAATCATGAAATGAATCATGAATCATGAATTTAATCATGAATCATGAATTTAATCATGAATCATGAATTGAATCAAGAATCATAAAATGAATCATAAATTAAATCATGAATTGAATCAAGAATCATAAAATGAATCATGAAATGAATCATGAATCATGTATTGAATCATGAATCATGAATTGAATAATGAATCATGAATTGAATCATGAATCATGAAATGAATCATGAATTGAATCATGAATTAAATCATGATTCATGAATCATGAAATGAATCATGAAATGAATTATGAATTGAATCATGAATCATGAATTGAATCATGAATTGAATCATGATTCATGAATCATGAAATGAATCATGAAATGAATCATGAAATGAATCATGAATTGAATCATGAAATGAAACATGAATTGAATCATGAATCAAGAATCATGGAATGAATCATAAAATGAATCATGAATCATGAATTGAATCATGAAATGAATCATGAATCATGAATTGAATCATGAATCATGAATAATAATTTGAATCATGAATCATGAAATGAATCATGAAATGAATCATGAATCATGAATTGAATAATAAATCATGAATTGAATCATAAATCATGAATTGAATCATGAATCATGAATTGAATCATGAATCATGAATTGAATCATGAATCATGAATCATAAATTGAATCATGAATCATGAAATGAATCATGAATTGAATCATGAATTAAATCATGATTCATGAATCATGAAATGAATCATGAATTGAATCATAAATCATGAATTGAATCATGAATCATAAAATGAATCATAAATTGAATGATGAATTGAATCATGATTCATGAATCATGAAATGAATCATGAAATGAATCATGAACTAAATCATGAATCATGAAATGAATCATGAATTGAATCATGAAATGAATCATGAATTGAATCATGAATCATGAATTGAATCATGAATCATGAATTGAATCATGAAATGAATCATGAAATGAATCATGAATCATGAACTAAATCATGAATCATGAAATGAATCATGAATTGAATCATGAATCATGAATTGAATCATGAATCATGAAATGAATCATGAATTGAATCATGAATTGAATCATTAATCAAATCATGAATCATGAATTATGAATTGAATCATGAATCAAGAATCGAATCATGAATCATGAATCATGAATAATGAATCAAATCATGAATCATGAATTGAATCATGAATCATGAATCATGAAACGAATCATGAATCATGAATCAAATCATGAGTCATTAATCATGAATTAAATCATGAATCATGAATTATGAATCATGAATCGAATCATGAATCATAAATCGAATCATGAATCATGAATTGAATCATGAATCGAATCATGAATCATGAATTGAATCATGAATCATGAATCATGAATCGAATCATGAATCATGAATCGAATAATGAATCATGAATTGAATCATGAATCATGAATCATGAATCGAATCATGAATCATGAATCATGAATCGAATCATGAATCATGAATTGAATCATGAATCATGAATTGAATTATGAATGGAATAATGAATCGAATCATGAATCATGAATTGAATCATGAATCGAATAATGAATCATGAATTGAATCATGAATTGAAAAATGAACCATGATCATGAATAATGAATCGAATCATGAATCATGAATCATGAATTGAATTATGAATCATGAATCGAATCATGAATCATGATTAATGAATGGAATCATGAATCATGAATTGAATTATGAATTATGAATTGAATCATGAATTGAATAACGAATCATGAATCAAATCATAAATCATGAATTAAGTCATGAATCATGAATCGAATCATGAATCATGAATCATGAAATGAATCATGAATTAAATCATAAAATGAATCATGAATCATGAATTCAATCATGAATCATGAATTGAATCATGAATCATAAAATGAATCATGAAATGAATCATAAATCATGAATTGAATCATGAATCATGAATTGAATCAAGAATCATGAATTGAATCATGAATTGAATCATGTATTGAATCAAGAATCTTGGAATGAATCATGAAATGAATCATGAATCATGAATTGAATCATGAATCATGAATTGAATCATGAATCATGAATCATAAATTGAATCATGAATCATGAAATAAATCAGGAATCATGAATCATGAATTGAATCATGAATCGAATCATGAATCATGAATTGAATCATGAATCATGAATTGAATCATGAATCGAATTATGAATCATGAATTGAATCATGAATTGACTCATGAATAATGAATCGAATCATGAATCATGAATTGAATCATGAATTGAATCATGAATTAAATCATGAAATGAATTATGAATCATGAATTGAATCATGAATTGAATCATGATTCATGAATCAAGAAATAAATCATGAAATGAATCATGAATCATGAATTGAATCATGAATCATGAATTGAATCAAGAATCATGAAATGAATCATAAATTGAATGATGAATTGAATCAAGAATCATGGAATGAATCATAAAATGAATCATGAATCATGAATTGAATCATGAATCATGAAATGAATCATGAATTGAATCATGAATCATGAATAATAATTTGAATCATGAATCATAAAATGAATCATGAATCATAAATTGCATCATGAATCATGAATTTAATCATGAATCATGAATCGAATCATGAATCATGAATCATGAATCGAATCATGAATCATGAATCGAATCATGAATCATGAATTGAATCATGAATCATGAATAATGAATCGAATCATGAATCATGAATCATGCATTGAATCATGAATCATGAAACGAATCATGAATCAAATCATGAGTCATTAATCATGAATTGAATCATGAATCATGAATTATGAATCATGAATCGAATCATGAATCATAAATCGAATCATGAATCATGAATTTAATCATGAATCGAATCATGAATCATGAATCATGAATTGAATCATGAATCGAATCATGAATCATGAATCGAATCATGAATCATGAATCATGAATTGAATCATGAATCATGAATCGAATCATGAATCATGAATCGAATCATGAATCATGAATCATGAATTGAATCATGAATCATGAATCATGAATCGAATCATGAATCATGAATTGAATCATGAATCATGAATTGAATTATGAATGGAATAATGAATCGAATCATGAATCATGAATCATGAATTGAATCATGAATCGAATAATGAATCATGAATTGAATCATGAATTGAAAAATGAACATTGATCATGAATAATGAATCGAATCATGAATCATGAATCATGAATTGAATCATGAATTGAATCATGAATTATGAATCGAATCATGAATCATGATTAATGAATTGAATCATGAATCATGAATCATGAATTGAATAATGAATCATGAATTGAATCATGAATCATAAATTGAATCATGAATCATGAAATGAATCATGAATTGAATCATGAATTAAATCATGATTCATGAATCATGAATTGAATCATGAATTGAATCATGATTCATGAATCATGAATTGAATCATGATTCATGAATCATGAAATGAATCATGAATTGAATCATGAATCATGAATTGAATGATGAATTGAATCATGAATCAAGAATCATGGAATGAATCATAAAATGAATCATGAATTGAATCATGAATCATGAAATGAATCATGAATCATGAATTGAATCATGAATCATGAATAATAATTTGAATCATGAATCATGAAATGAATCATAAATTGAATGATGAATTGAATCATGATTCATGAATCATGAAATGAATCATGAAATGAATCATGAATCATGAAATGAATCATGAATCATGAATTGAATCATGAATCATGAAATGAATCATGAATTGAATCATGAATTGAATCATTAATCAAATCATGAATCATGAATTATGAATTGAATCATGAATCAAGAATCGAATCATGAATCATGAATAATGAATCAAATGATGAATCATGAATCATGAATTGAATCATGAATCATGAATCATGAAACGAATCATGAATCATGAATCATGAATTTTGAATCATGAATCAAATCATGAGTCATTAATCATGAATTGAATCATGAATCATGAATTATGAATCATGAATCGAATCATGAATCATAAATCGAATCATGAATCATGAATTTAATCATGAATCATGAATCATGAATCATGAATCATGAATCGAATCATGAATCGAATAATGAATCATGAATCATGAATTGAATCATGAATCATGAATCGAATCAAGAATCATGAATTGAATCATGAATCAGGATTAATTAATTGAATCATGAATCATGAATTGAATTATGAATTATGAATTGAATCATGAATTGAATAACGAATCATGAATCAAATCATAAATCATGAATTAAGTCATGAATTATGAATCATGAATTTAATCATGAATCATGGATTGAATCAAGAATCATAAAATGAATCATAAATTAACTCATGAATTGAATCAAGAATCATAAAATGAATCATGAAATGAATCATGAATCATGAATTGAATCATGAATCATGAATTGAATAATGAATCATGAATTGAATCATGAATCATAAATTGAATCATGAATCATGAAATGAATCATGAATTGAATCATGAATTGAATCATGATTCATGAATCATGAAATGAATCATGAAATGAATCATGAATTGAATCATGAATCATGAATTGAATCATGAATCATGAAATGAAACACGAAATGAATCATGAATCATGAATTGAATCATAAATCATAAAATGAATCATGAATTGAATGATGAATTGAATCATGATTCATGAATCATGAAATGAATCATGAAATGAATCATAAATCATGAATTGAATCATGAATCATGAAATGAATCATGAATCATGAATTGAATCATCAATCATGAATTGAATCATCAATCATGAATTGAATCATGAATTGAATCATGAATTGAATCATGAAATGAAACATGAAATGAATCATGAATCATGAATTGCATCATGAATCATAAAATGAATCATGAATTAAATCATGAATTGAATTAAGATTCATGAATCGTGAATTGAATCATGAATCGTGAATTGAATCATGAATCATGAATTGAATCATGAATCATGAATTGAATCATGAATCATGAATTGAATCATGAATCATGAATTGAATCATGAATTGAATTATGAATCATGAAATGAAACATGAAATGAATCATGAATCATGAATAAAATCATGAATCATGAATTGAATCATGAAATGAATCATGAATGGAATCATGAATCATGAAATGAATCATGAATTGAATCATGAAATGAATCATGAATTGAATCATGAATCATGAATAATGAATCAAATCATGAATCATGAATCATGAATTGAATCATTAATCATGAAACGAATCATGAATCATGAATCATGAATTGAATCATGAATCGAATAATGAATCATGAATTGAAAAATGAACATTGATCATGAATAATGAATCGAATCATGAATCATGAATCATGAATTGAATCATGAATCATGAATCGAATCATGAATCATGATTAATGAATTGAATCATGAATCATGAATTGAATTATGAATTATGAATTGAATCATGCATTGAATAACGGATCAAGAATCAAATCATAAATCATGAATTAAGTCATGAATCATGAATCATGAATCGAATCATGATTCATGAATCATGAATCATGAATTGAATCATGAATCATGAATCAAATTTTTAATTGAATCATGAATCATGAATCAAGACATGAATCATGAAATGAATCATGAATCATGAATTTAATCATGAATCATGAATTGAATCAAGAATCATAAAATGAATCATAAATTAAATCATGAATTGAATCAAGAATCATAAAATGAATCATGAAATGAATCATGAATCATGTATTGAATCATGAATCATGAATTGAATAATGAATCATGAATTGAATCATGAATCATGAATCATAAATTGAATCATGAATCATGAAATGAATCATGAATTGAATCATGAATTAAATCATGATTCATGAATCATGAAATGAATCATGAATTGAATCATGAATCATGAATTGAATCAAGAATTAAATCATGATTCATGAATCATGAAATGAATCATGAAATGAATTATGAATTGAATCATGAATCATGAATTGAATCATGAATTGAATCATGATTCATGAATCATGAAATGAATCATGAAATGAATCATGAAATGAATCATGAATTGAATCATGAATTGAATCATGAATCATGAAATGAAACATGAATTGAATCATGAATCAAGAATCATGGAATGAATCATAAAATGAATCATGAATCATGAATTGAATCATGAATTGAATCATGAATCATGAATTGAATCATGAATCATGAATAATAATTTGAATCATGAATCATGAAATGAATCATGAAATGAATCGTGAATCATGAATTGAATCATAAATCATGAATTGAATCATAAATCATGAATTGAATCATGAATCATGAATTGAATCATGAATCATGAATCATAAATTGAATCATGAATCATGAAATGAATCATGAATTAAATCATGATTCATGAATCATGAAATGAATCATGAAATGAATCATGAATTGAATCATAAATCATGAATTGAATCATGAATCATAAAATGAATCATAAATTGAATGATGAATTGAATCATGATTCATGAATCATGAATTGAATCATGAAATGAATCATGAATCATGAATCATAAAATGAATCATAAATTGAATGATGAATTGAATCATGATTCATGAATCATGAAATGAATCATGAAATGAATCATGAATCATGAACTAAATCATGAATCATGAAATGAATCATGAATTGAATCATGAATCATGAATTGAATCATGAATCATGAAATGAATCATGAATTGAATCATGAATTGAATCATTAATCAAATCATGAATCATGAATTATGAATTGAATCATGAATCAAGAATCGAATCATGAATCATGAATCATGAATAATGAATCAAATCATGAATCATGAATTGAATCATGAATCATGAATCATGAAACGAATCATGAATCATGAATCATGAATCAAATCATGAGTCATTAATCATGAATTAATCATGAATCATGAATTATGAATCATGAATCGAATCATGAATCATAAATCGAATCATGAATCATGAATTGAATCATGAATCGAATCATGAATCATGAATCATGAATTGAATCATGAATCATGAATCATGAATCGAATCATGAATCATGAATCGAATAATGAATCATGAATCATGAATCGAATCATGAATCGAATCATGAATCATGAATCGAATCATGAATCATGAATTGAATCATGAATCGAATAATGAATCATGAATTGAATCATGAATTGAAAAATGAACCATGATCATGAATAATGAATCGAATCATGAATCATGAATCATGAATTGAATTATGAATCATGAATCGAATCATGAATCATGATTAATGAATGGAATCATGAATCATGAATTGAATTATGAATTATGAATTGAATCATGAATTGAATAACGAATCATGAATCAAATCATAAATCATGAATTAAGTCATGAATCATGAATCATGAATTTAATCATGAATCATGAATTGAATCATGAATCATGAATTGAATCATGAATCATGAATCATAAAATGAATCATGAATCATGAATCATAAAATGAATCATGAAATTAATCATAAATCATGAATTGAATCATGAATCATGAATTGAATCAAGAATCATGGAATGAATCATGAAATGAATCATGAATCATGAATTGAATCATGAATCATGAATTGAATCATGAATCATGAATTGAATCATAAATCATAAATTGAATCATGAATCATGAAATGAATCATGATGTGAATCATAAATCATGAATTGAATCATGAATCATGAATTGAATCATGAATCATAATTCATGAAATGAATCATGAATCATAAATTGAATCATGAAATGAATCATGAATTGAATCATAAATTGAATCATGATTCATGAATCATGAAATGAATCATGAAATGAATCATGAATTGAATCATGAATAATGAATTGAATCATGAATAATGAATTGAATCATGAATTGAATCATGAATCATGAAATGAAACATGAAATGAATCATGAATCATGAATTGAATCATAAATCATAAAATGAATCATGAATTGAATGATGAATTGAATCATGATTCATGAATCATGAAATGAATCATGAAATGAATCATGAATTGAATCATGAATTGAATCATGAATCATGAAATGAATCATGAATCATGAATTGAATCATCAATCATGAATTGAATCATGAATTGAATCATGAATTGAATCATGAAATGAAACATGAAATGAATCATGAATCATGAATTGAATCATTATTCATGAATCATGAATTGAATCATGAATCATAAAATGAATCATGAATTAAATCATGAATTGAATTAAGATTCATGAATCATGAAATGAATCATGAATCATGAATTGAATCATGAATCATGCATTGAATCATGAATCATGAATTGAATCATGAATTGAATCATGAATCATGAAATGAAACATGAAATGAATCATGAATCATGAATTAAATCATGAATCATAAATTGAATCATGAATCATGAATTGAATCATGAATCATGAAATTAATCATGAATTGAATCATGAAATGAATCATGAATCGAATCATGAATCATGAATTATGAATTAAATAATGAATCATGAATCATGAATTGAATTATGAATCATGAATTGAATCATGAATTGAATCACGAATCATGAATCAAATCATGAATCATGAATCATGAATTAAATCATGAATCATGAATCAAATTATGAGTCATGAATTGAATCATGAATCATGAATTTAATCATGAATCGAGAATCGAATCAGGAATCATGAATTGAATCATGAATTGAATCATGAATCATGAAATGAATCATGAATTAAATCATAAAAAGAATCATGAATCATGAATTGAATCATGAATCATGAATTGAATCATGAATTGAATCATGAATCATGAATCATAAAATGAATCATGAATCATGAATCATAAAATGAATCATGAAATTAATCATAAATCATGAATTGAATCATGAATCATGAATTGAATCAAGAATCATGGAATGAATCATGAAATGAATCATGAATCATGAATTGAATCATGAATCATGAATTGAATCATAAATCATAAATTGAATCATGAATCATGAAATGAATCATGATGTGAATCATAAATCATGAATTGAATCATGAATCATGAATTGAATCATGAATCATAATTCATGAATTGAATCATGAATCATGAATTGAATCATGAATCGAATTATGAATCATGAATTGAATCATGAATCATGAATCATGAATTGAATCATGAATCGAATTATGAATCATGAATTGAACCATGAATTGAATCATTAATTAAATCATGAAATGAATCATGAATAATGAATTGAATCATGAATTGAATCATGAATCAAGAAATAAATCATGAAATGAATCATGAATCATGAATTGAATCATGAATCATGAATTGAATCAAGAATCATGAAATGAATCATAAATTGAATCATGAATTGAATCAAGAATCATGGAATGAATCATAAAATGAATCATGAATCATGAATTGAATCATGAATTGAATCATGAATTAAATCATGAATCATAAATTGAATCATGAATCATGAAATGAATCATGAATTGAATCATGAATCATGAAATGAATCATGAATTGAATCATGATTCATGAATCATGAAATGAATCATGAATTGAATCATAAATCATGAATTGAATCATGAATCATAAAATGACTCATAAATTGAATGATGAATTGAATCATGATTCATGAATCATGAAATGAATCATGAAATGAATCATGAATCATGAATTGAATCATGAATCATAAATTGAATCATGAATCATGAATCATGAATTGAATCATGAATCATAAATTGAATCATGAATCATGAATTATGAATTGAATCATGAATCATGAATCATGAATTATGAATTGAATTATGAATCATGAATCGAATCATGATTCATGAATCATAAATCATGAATTGAATCATGAATCATGAATCATAAATCATGAATTGAATCATGAATCATGAATAATGAATCAAATCATGAGTCATTAATCATGAATTGAATCATGAATCATGAATTATGAATCATGAATCGAATCATGAATCGAATCATGAATCATAAATAGTATCATGAATCATGAATTTAATCATGAATCATGAATTTAATCATGAATCATGAATCAAATCATGGATCATGAATCATGAATTGAATCATGAATCATGAATCATGAATCGAATCATGAATCATAAATTGAATCATGAATCATAAATTGAATTATGAATGGAATAATGAATCTAATCATGAATCATGAATCATGAATTGAATCATGAATCGAATAATGAATCATGAATTGAATCATGAATTGAAAAATGAACCATGATCATGAATAATGAATCGAATCATGAATCATGAATTGAATCATGAATCATGAATCGAATCATGAATCATGATTGATGAATTGAATCATGAATCATGAATTGAATTATGAATTATGAATTGAATCATGAATTGAATCATGAATCAAATCATAAATCATGAATTAAGTCATGAATCGAATCATGATTCATGAATCATGAATTGAATCATAAATCATTAATTGAATCATGAATTGAATCATGAATCAAGAAATGAATCATGAAATGAATCATGAATCATGAATTGAATCATGAATCATGAATTGAATCATGAATCATGAATTGAATCATGAATCATGAATCATAAATTGAATCATGAATCAGAAATGAATCATGAAATGAATCATAAATTGAATCATGAATTCAATCAAAAATCATGGAATGAATCATGAAATAAATCATGAATCATGAATTGAATCATGAATCATGAATTGAATCATGAATCATGAATCATAAATTGAATCATGAATCAGAAATGAATCATGAAATGAATCATGAATTGAATCATGAATCATGAGTAGAATAATGAATTGAATCATGAATCATGAATCATGAAATGAAACATGAAATGAATCATGAATCATGAATTGAATCATGAATCATGAATCATGAATTGAATCATGAATCATAAAATGAATCATGAATTCAATGATGAATTGAATCATGATTCATGAATCATGAAATGAATCATGAAATGAATCATGAATCGAATCATGAATTGAACCATGAATTGAATCATGAATTAAATCATGAAATGAATCATGAATCATGAATTGAATCATGAATTGAATCATGAATCATAAATCAAGAAATAAATCATGAAATGAATCATGAATCATGAATTGAATCATGAATTGAATCAAGAATCATGAAATGAATCATAAATTGAATCATGAATCATGAATTGAATCAAGAATCATGGAATGAATCATAAATTGAATCATGAATCATGAATAGAATCTTGAATTGAATCATGAATCATGAATTAAATCATGAATCATAAATTGAATCATGATTCATGAAATGAATCATGAATAGAATCATGAATCATGAAATGAATCATGAATTGAATCATGATTCATGAATCATGAAATGAATCATGAATTGAATCATAAATCATGAATTGAATCATGAATCATAAAATGAATCATAAATTGAATGATGAATTGAATCATGATTCATGAATCATGAAATGAATCATGAATTGAATCATGAATCATGAATTGAATCAAGAATCATGAAATGAATCATAAATTGAATCATGAATTGAATCAAGAATCATGGAATGAATCATAAAATGAATCATGAATCATGAATTGAATCATGAATCATGAATTGAATCATGAATCATGAATTAAATCATGAATCATAAATTGAATCATGAATCATGAAATGAATCATGAATTGAATCATGAATCATGAAATGAATCATGAATTGAATCATGATTCATGAATCATGAAATGAATCATGAATTGAATCATAAATCATGAATTGAATCATGAATCATAAAATGCCTCATAAATTGAATGATGAATTGAATCATGATTCATGAATCATGAAATGAATCATGAAATGAATCATGAATTGAATCATGAATCATGAATTGAATCATGAATCATAAATTGAATCATGAATCATGAATCATGAATTGAATCATGAATCATGAATTGAATCATGAATCATAAATTGAATCATGAATCATGAAATGAATCATGAATTGAATCATGAATCGAATCATGAATCGAATCATGAATTGAATCATGAATCGAATCATGAATCATGAATTATGAATTGAATCATGAATCATGAATTATGAATTGAATCATGAATCATGAATCATGAATCGAATCATGATTCATGAATCATGAATCATGAATTGAATCATGAATCATGAATAATGAATCAAATCATGAGTCATTAATCATGAATTGAATCATGAATCATGAATTATTAATCATGAATCGAATCATGAATCATAAATCGTATCATGAATCATGAATTTAATCATGAATCATGAATTTAATCATGAATCATGAATCAAATCATGGATCATGAATTTAATCATGAATCATGAATCAAATCATGGATCATGAATCATGAATCGAATCATGAATCATGAATCATGAATCGAATCATGAATCATAAATTGAATCATGAATCATAAATTGAATTATGAATGGAATAATGAATCTAATCATGAATCATGAATCATGAATTGAATCATGAATCGAATAATGAATCATGAATTGAATCATGAATCGAATCATGAATCATAAATTGAATCATGAATCATAAATCGTATCATGAATCATGAATTTAATCATGAATCATGAATTTAATCATGAATCATGAATCAAATCATGGATCATGAATTTAATCATGAATCATGAATCGAATCATGATTCATGAATCATGAATTGAATCATAAATCATTAATTGAATCATGAATTGAATCATGAATCATGAATCAAGAAATGAATCATGAAATGAATCATGAATTGAATCATGAATCATGAATTGAATTATGAATTATGAATTGAATCATGAATTGAATCATGAATCAAATCATAAATCATGAATTAAGTCATGAATCATGAATCATGAATCGAATCATGATTCATGAATCATGAATTGAATCATAAATCATTAATTGAATCATGAATTGAATCATGAATCATGAATCAAGAAATGAATCATGAAATGAATCATGAATCATGAATTTAATCATGAATCATGAATTGAATCAAGAATCATGAAATGAATCATAAATTGAATCATGAATTCAATCAAAAATCATGGAATGAATCATGAAATAAATCATGAATCATGAATTGAATCATGAATCATGAATTGAATCATGAATCATGAATCATAAATTGAATCATGAATCAGAAATGAATCATGAAATGAATCATGAATTGAATCATGAATCATGAGTTGAATAATGAATTGAATCATGAATCATGAATCATGAAATGAAACATGAAATGAATCATGAATCATGAATTGAATCATGAATCATGAATCATGAATCATAAAATGAATCATGAATTCAATGATGAATTGAATCATGATTCATGAATCATGAAATGAATCATGAATCATGAATCGAATCATGAATCATGAATTGAACCATGAATTGAATCATGAATTAAATCATGAAATGTATCATGAATTGAATCATGAATTGAATCATGAATCATAAATCAAGAAATAAATCATGAAATGAATCATGAATCATGAATTGAATCATGAATCATGAATTGAATCAAGAATCATGAAATGAATCATAAATTGAATCATGAATCATGAATTATGAATTGAATCATGAATCATGAATTATGAATTGAATCATGAATCATGAATTAAATCATGAATTGAATCATGAATCATGAATTAAATCATGAATCATAAATTGAATCATGAATCATGAATAGAATCATGAATCATGAACTGAATCATGAATTGAATCATGATTCATGAATCATGAAATGAATCATGAATTGAATCATAAATCATGAATTGAATCATGAATCATAAAATGAATCATAAATTGAATGATGAATTGAATCATGATTCATGAATCATGAAATGAATCATGAATTGAATCATGAATCATAAATTGAATCATAAATTGAACCATGAATCATGAAATGAATCATGAATTAAATCATAAATTGAATCATGATTCATGAAATAAATCATGAATTGTATCATAAATCATGAATTGAATCATGAATCATAAAATGACTCATAAATTGAATGATGAATTGAATCATGATTCATGAATCATGAAATGAATCATGAAATGAATCATGAATTGAATCATGAATCATGAATTGAATCATGAATCATGAATTGAATCATGAATCATGAAATGAATCATGAATTGAATCATGAATTGAATCATGAATCATGAATTAAATCATGAATCATGAATCATGAATTGAATCATGAATCATGAATTGAATCATGAATCATAAATTGAATCATGAATCATGAATCATGAATTGAATCATGAATCATGAAATGAATCATGAATTGAATCATGAATTGAATCATGAATCGAATCATGAATCATGAATTGAATCATCAATCATGAATCGAATCATGATTCATGAATTATGAATCATGAATCGAATCATGAATCATGAATTTAATCATGAATTATGAATCAAATCATGGATCATGAATCATAAATTGAATCATGAATCATGAATCATGAATCGAATCATGAATCATGAATTGAATCATGAATCATGAATTGAATTATGAATGGAATAATGAATCTAATCATGAATCATGAATTGAATCATGAATTGAATAATGAATCATGAATTGAATCATGAATTGAAAAATGAACCATGATCATGAATAATGAATCGAATCATGAATCATGAATCATGAATTGAATCATGAATCGAATCATGAATCATGATTGATGAATTGAATCATGAATCATGAATTGAATTATGAATTATGAATTGAATCATGAATTGAATCACGAATCATGAATCAAATAATAAATCATGAATTAAGTCATGAATCATGAATCATGAATCGAATCATGATTCATGAATCATGAATCATGATTCATGAATCATGAATCATGAATTGAATCATGAAATGAATCATGAATCATGAATTGAATCATGAATCATGAATTGAATCATGAATCATGAATCATAAATTGAATCATGAATCAGAAATGAATCATGAATTGAATCATGATTCATGAATCATGAAATGAATCATGAAATGAATCATGAATCATGAATTGAATAATGAATTGAATCATGAATCATGAAATGAAACATGAATCATGAATCATGAATCATGAATTGAATCATGAATCGAATCATGAATCATGAATTGAATCATGAATCATGAATCATAAAATGAATCATGAATTGAATGATGAATTGAATCATGATTCATGAATCATGAAATGAATCATGAAATGAATCATGAATCATGAATTGAATCATGAATCATGAAATGAATCATGAATCATGAATTGAATCATCAATCATGAATTGAATCATGAATTGAATCATGAATTATGCAATGAAACATTAAATGAATCATGAATCATGAATTGAATCATGAATCATGAATAATGAATTGAATCATGAATCATAAAATGAATCATGAATTGAATGATGAATTGAATCATGATTCATGAATCATGAAATGAATCATGAAATGAATCATGAATCATGAATTGAATCATGAATCATGAATTGAATTATGAATCATGAATTGAATCATGAATTGAATCACGAATCATGAATCAAATCATGAATCATGAAATAAATCATGAATCATGAATCATGAATCAAATAATGATTCATGAATCATGAATCATGAATTGTATCATGAATCATGTATCATGAATTGAATCATGAATCATGAATTATGAATCATGAATCATGAATTATGAATCATGAATCAAATCATGAATCATGAATTGAATCATGAATCATGAATTGAATCATGAATCATGAATCATGAATTGAATCATTAATCATGAATCGAATCATGAATCAAGAATTGAATCATGAATCATGAATTGAATTATGAATGGAATAATGAATCGAATCATGAATCATGAATCATGAATTGAATCATGAATCGAATAATGAATCATGAATTGAATCATGAATTGAATCATGAATTGAAAAATGAACCATGATCATGAATAATGAATCGAATCATGAATCATGATTGATGAATTGAATCATGAATTATGAATTGAATCATGAATTGAATCACGAATCATGAATTGAATCACGAATCATGAATCAAATAATAAATCATGAATTAAGTCATGAATCATGAATCATGAATCGAATCATGATTCATGAATCATGAATCATGATTCATGAATCATGAATCATGAATTGAATCATAAATCATTAATTGAATCATGAATTGAATCATGAATCATGAATCAAGAAATGAATCATGAAATGAATCATGAATCATGAATTGAATCATGAATCATGAATTGAATCATGAATCATGAATCATAAATTGAATCATGAATCAGAAATGAATCATGAATTGAATCATGAATTGAATCATGATTCATGAATCATGAAATGAATCATGAAATGAATCATGAATCATGAATTGAATAATGAATTGAATCATGAATCATGAAATGAAACATGAATCATGAATCATGAATCATGAATTGAATCATGAATCGAATCATGAATCATGAATTGAATCATGAATCATGAATCATGAATTGAATCATGAATCATAAAATGAATCATGAATTGAATGATGAATTGAATCATGATTCATGAATCATGAAATGAATCATGAAATGAATCATGAATCATGAATTGAATAATGAATCATGAAATGAATCATGAATCATGAATTGAATCATCAATCATGAATTGAATCATGAATTATGCAATGAAACATTAAATGAATCATGAATCATGAATTGAATCATGAATCATGAATAATGAATTGAATCATGAATCATAAAATGAATCATGAATTGAATGATGAATTGAATCATGATTCATGAATCATGAAATGAATCATGAAATGAATCATGAATCATGAATTGAATCATGAATCATGAATTGAATTATGAATCATGAATTGAATCATGAATTGAATCACGAATCATGAATCAAATCATGAATCATGAAATAAATCATGAATCATGAATCAAATCATGATTCATGAATCATGAATCATGAATTGTATCATGAATCATGTATCATGAATTGAATCATGAATCATGAATTATGAATCATGAATCATGAATTATGAATCATGAATCAAGAATTGAATCATGAATCATGAATTGAATTATGAATGGAATAATTAATCGAATCATGAATCATGAATTGAATCATGAATCGAATAATGAATCATGAATTGAATCATGAATTGAATCATGAACTGAATCATGAATCATGAATTGAATAATGAATCATAAATCATGAATTGAATCTTGAATCATGAATTGAAAAATGAACCATGATCATGAATAATGAATCGAATCATGAATCATGAATTGAATCATGAATCATGAATCAAATCATGGATCATGAATCATGAATTGAATCATGAATCATGAATCGAATCATGAATCATGAATTGAATCATGAATTGAATTATGAATGGAATAATGAATCGAATCATAAACCATTAATCATGAATTGAATCATGAATCAAATAATGAATCATGAATTGAATCATTAATTGAAAAATTAACCATGATCATGAATAATGAATCGAATCATGAATCATGAATTGAATCATGAATCGAATCATGAATCATGATTGATGAATTGAATCATGAATCATGAATTGAATTATGAATTATGAATTGAATCATGAATTGAATCACGAATCATGAATCAAATCATAAATCATGAATTAAGTCATGAATCATGAATCGAATCATGAATCATGAATCATGAATCATGAATTGAATCATAAATCATTAATTGAATCATGAATTGAATCATGAATCATGAATCAAGAAATGAATCATGAAATGAATCATGAATTTAATCATGAATTGAATCAAGAATCATGAAATGAATCATAAATTGAATCATGAATCATGAATTGAATAATGAATTGAATCATGAATCATGAATCATGAAATGAAACATGAAATGAATCATGAATCATGAATTGAATCATGAATCTTGAATCATGAATCATAAAATGAATCATGAATTGAATGATGAATTGAATCATGATTCATGAATCATGAAATGAATCATGAAAAAGAATCATGAATCATGAATTTAATCATGAATCATGAATTGAATCAAGAAACATGAAATGAATCATAAATTGAATCATGAATTCAATAAAAAATCATGGAATGAATCATGAAATGAATCATGAATTGAATCATGAATCATGAATTTAATCATGAATCATGAATTGAATCAAGAAACATGAAATGAATCATAAATTGAATCATGAATTCAATAAAAAATCATGGAATGAATCATGAAATGAATCATAAATTGAATCATGAATCATAAATTGAATCATGAATTGAATCATGAATCATGAATCATGAAATGAAACATGAAATGAATCATGAATCATGAATTGAATCATGAATCATGAATAATGATTTGAATCATGAATCATAAAATGAATCATGAATTGAATGATGAATTGAATCATGATTCATGAATCATGAAATGAATCATGAATTGAATCATGAATCATGAATTGAATCATAAATCATGAAATGAATCATGAATTGAATCATGAATCGAATCATAAATCATGAATCATGAATCATGAATTGAATTATGAATCATGAATTGAATCATGAATTGAATCACGAATCAAATCATGAATCATGAAATAAATCATGAATCATGAATCATGAATCAAATCATGATTCATGAATCATGATTAATGAATTGTATCATAAATCATGAATAATGAATCATGAATCAAATCATGAATCATGTATCAAATCATGAATCATGTATCATGAATTGAATCATGAATCATGAATTATGAATCATGAATCATGAATTATGAATCATGAATCAAATCATGAATCATGATTTGAATCATGAATCATGAATTGAATCATTAATCATGAATCATGAATCGAATCATGAATCAAGAATTGAATCATGAATCATGAATTGAATTATGAATAGAATAATGAATCGAATCATGAATCATGAATTGAATCATGAATTGAATCATGAATTGAATCATGAATCATGAATCGAATAATGAATCATAAATCATGAATTGAATCTTGAATCATGAATTGAAAAATGAACCATGATCATGAATAATGAATCGAATCATGAATCATGAATTGAATCATGAATCATGAATCGAATCATGAATCATGAATTGAATCATGAATCATGAATCATGAATCGAATCATGAATCATGAATTGAATCATGAATCATGAATTGAATTATGAATGGAATAATGAATCGAATCATGAATCATGAATCATGAATTGAATCATGAATCGAATAATGAATCATGAATTGAATCATTAATTGAAAAATGAACCATGATCATAAATAATGAAACGAATCATGAATCATGAATTGAATCATAAATCATGAATCGAACCATGAATCATGAATTGAATTATGAATTATGAATTGAATCATGAATTAAATCACGAATCATGAATCAAATCATAAATCATGAATTAAGTCATGAATCATGAATCGAATCATAAATCATTAATTGAATCATGAATTGAATCATGAATCAAGAAATGAATCATGAAATGAATCATGAATCATGAATTTAATCATGAATCATGAATTGAATCAAGAATCATGAAATGAATCATAAATTGAATCATGAATTCAATCAAAAATCATGGAATGAATCATGAAATGAATCATGAATCATGAATTGAATCATGAATTGAATCATGAATCATGAATCAGAAATTGAATTATGAATCAGAAATGAATCATGAATTAAATCATGATTCATGAATCATGAAATGAATCATGAAATGAATCATGAATTGAATCATGAATCATGAATTGAATAATGAATTGAATCATGAATCATGAATCATGAAATGAAACATGAAATGAATCATGAATCATGAATTGAATCATGATTCATGAATTGAATCATGAATTTTATCATGATTCATGAATCATGAAATGAATCATGAAATGAATCATGAATCATGAATTGAATATTGAATTGAATCATGAATCATGAATCATGAAATGAAACATGAAATGAATCATGAATCATGAATTGAATCATGAATCATGAATCATGAATTGAATCATGAATCATAAAATGAATCATGAATTGAATGATGAATTGAATCATGATTCATGAATCATGAAATGAATCATGAAATGAATCATGAAATGAATCATGAATTGAATCATGAAACATGAAATGAATCATGAATCATGAATTGAATCATCAATCATGAATTGAATCATGAATTGAATCATGAATCATGAAATGAATCATGAATCATGAATTGAATCATGAATCATAAAATGAATCATGAATTGAATGATGAATTGAATCATGATTCATGAATCATGAAACGAATCATGAATTGAATCATGAATCATGAGTCATTAATTGAATTATGAGTCATGAATTGAATCATGAATTGAATCACGAATCATGAATCAAATCATGAATCATGAAATAAATCATGAATCATGAATCATGAATCAAATCATGTTTCATGAATCATGAATTGTATCATGAATCATGAATAATGAATCAAATCATATATCATGAATCATGAATTGAATCATAAATCATGAAATAAATCATGAATTGAATCATGAATCGAATCATAAATCATGAATTATGAATTAAATCATGAATCATGAATCATGAATTGAATTATGAATCATGAATTGAATCATGAATTGAATCACGAATCAAATCATGAATCATGAATCATGAAATAAATCATGAATCATGAATCATGAATCAAATCATGATTCATGAATCATGAATCATGAATTGTATCTTGAATCATGAATAATGAATCAAATCATGAATCATGTAACTTGAATTGAATCATGAATCATGAATTATGAATCATGAATCATGAATTATGAATCATGAATCAAATCATGAATCATGATTTGAATCATGAATCATGAATTATGAATCATAAATCAAATCATGAATCATGAATTGAATCATGAATCATGAATCATGAATTGAATCATTAATCATGAATCATGAATCGAATCATGAATCAAGAATTGAATCATTAATCATGAATAATGTTATGAATGGAATAATGAATCGAATCATGAATCATGAATCATGAATTGAATCATGAATCGAATAATGAATCATGAATTGAATCATGAATTGAATCATGAATCATGAATCGAATAATGAATCATAAATCATGAATTGAATCTTGAATCATGAATTGAAAAATGAACCATGATCATGAATAATGAATCGAATCATGAATCATGAATCCTAAATTGAATCATGAATCGTGAATCGAATCATGAATCATGATTAATGAATTGAATGATGAATGATGAAATGAATCATGAATTGAATCAAGAATCATGAATCAAATCATGAATCATGAATTGAATCACGAATCATGTATCAAATCATGAATCATGAATTGAATCATGATTCATGAATTATGAATCAAATCATGAATCATGAATCATGAATCATGAATCAAATCATGAATCAAATCATGAATCATAAATCATGAATTGAATCATGAATCATGAATCATGAATCAAATCATGAATCATGAATCGAATCATGAATCATGATATGAATCATGAATTGAATCATGAATTGAATCATGAATCATGATTCGAATCATGAATTGAATCATGAATCATGAATCATGAATCATGAATTGAATTATGAATAGAATAATGAATCGAATCATGAATCATGAATCATGAATTGAATCATGAATCGAATGATGAATCATGAATTGAATCATGAATTGAAACATGAATCATGAATTGAATCAAGAATCATGAAATGAATCATGAATCATGAATAATGAATTAAATCATGTATCATGAATCATGAATTGAATCATGAATCGAATCATGAATCATAAAATGAATCATTAATTGAATCATGAATCATGAATAATGAATTAAATCATGTATCATGAGTCATGAATTGAATCATGAATCATGAATCGAATCATGAATCATAAAATGAATCATGAATTGAATCATGAATTGAATCATGAATCGAATCATGAATCATGAATTGAATCATGAATCATTAATTGAATTATGAATGGAATAATGAATCGAATCATGAATCATGAATCATGAATCGAATAATGAATCATGAATTGAATCATGAATTGAATCATGAATCATGAATTGAATCAAGAATCATTACATGAATCATGAATCATGAATTGAATCATGAATTGAAAATTGAACCAAGATCATGAATAATGAATCGAATCATGAATCATGAATTGAATCATGAATCATGAATCGAATAATGAATCATGAATTGAATCATAAATTGAATCATGAATCATGAATTGAATCAAGAATCATGAAATGAATTAATGAATCATGAATTGAATCATGAATTGAAAATTGAACCAAGATCATGAATAATGAATCGAATCATGAATCATGAATTTAATCATGAATCATGAAACGAATCATGAATCATGAATCATGAATTGAATCATGAATCGAATCATGAATCATGAATTGAATCATGAATTGATTCATGAATCATGAATCATGAATTGAATCATGAATCATGAATTAAATCATGAATTGAATCAAGAATCATGAATCATGAAATGAATCATGAATTAAATCATGAAATGAATCATGAATCATGAATTGAATCATGAATCATGAATTGAATCATGAATTGAATCATGAATTGAATCATGAATCATGAATTGAATTAAGAATCATGAAATGAATCATGAATTGAATCATGAATTGAATCAAGAATCATGGAATGAATCATGAAATAAATCATGAATCATGAATTGAATCATGAATCATGAATTGAATCATGAAGCATGAATTGAATAATGAGTCATGAATTGAATCATGAAATGAATCATGAATTGGATCATGAATTGAATAATGAAATGAATCATGAATCATAAATTGAATCATGAATCATGAATCATGAATTGAATCATGAATTGAATCATGAATCATGAATTGAATCAAGAATCATGAAATGAATCATGAATCATGAATTGAATCATGAATTGAAAATTGAACCAAGATCATGAATAATGAATCGAATCATGAATCATGAATTGAATCATGAAACGAATCATGAATCATGAATTGAATCATGAACCATGAATCTAATCATGAATCATGAATTGAATCATGAATCATGAAACGAATCATGAATCATGAAACGAATCATGAATCATGAATTGAATCATGAATTGATTCATGAATCATGAATTATGAATCGAATCATGAATCATGAATTAAATCATGAATTGAATCAAGAATCATGAATCATGAAATGAATCATGAATTAAATCATGAAATGAATCATGAATCATGAAATGAATCATGAATCATGAATTGAAACATGAATCATAATTTGAATCATGAATTAAATCATGAATCATTAATTGAATTAAGAATCATGAAATGAATCATGAATTAAATCATGAATTGAATCAAGAATCATGGAATGAATCATGAAATGAATCATGAATTATGAATTGAATAATGAATCATGAATTGAATCATGAATCATGAATCATGAATTGAATCATGAATCATAAAATGAATCATGAATTGGATCATGAATTGAATCATGATTCATGAACCATGAGATGAATCATGAAATGAATCATGAATCATAATTTGAATCATGAATCATGAATTGAATCATGAATCATGAATTGAATCATGAATTGAATCATGAATTGAATCATGAATTGAATCATGAATTGAATCATGAATCATGAATCGAATAATGAATCATAAATCATGAATTGAATCTTGAATCATGAATTGAAAAATGAACCATGATCATGAATAATGAATCGAATCATGAATCATGAATTGAATCATGAATCATGAATCAAATCATGAATCATGAATCAAATCATGGATCATGAATCATGAATTGAATCATGAATCATGAATCATGAATCGAATCATGAATCATGAATTGAATCATGAATCATGAATTGAATTATGAATGGAATAATGAATCGAATCATGAATCATGAATCATGAATTGAATCATGAATCGAATAATGAATCATGAATTGAATCATTAATTGAAAAATGAACCATGATCATAAATAATGAATCGAATCATGAATCATGAATTGAATCATAAATCATGAATCGAATCATAAATCATGATTGATAAATTGAACCATGAATCATGAATTGAATCATGAATTAAATCACGAATCATGAATCAAATCATAAATCATGAATTAAGTCATGAATCATGAATTGAATCATGAATCAAGAAATGATTCATGAAATGAATCATGAATCATGAATTTAATCATGAATCATGAATTGAATCAAGAATCATCAAATGAATCATAAATTGAATCATGAATCATGAATCATGAATTCAATCAAAAATCATGGAATGAATCATGAAATGAATCATGAATCATGAATTGAATCATGAATTGAATCATGAATCAGAAATTGAATTATGAATCAGAAATGAATCATGAATTGAATCATGAATTAAATCATGATTCATGAATCATGAAATGAATCATGAAATGAATCATGAATTGAATCATGAATCATGAATTGAATAATGAATTGAATCATGAATCATGAATCATGAATCATGAATTGAATCATGAATCATGAATTGAATCATGAATCATAAAATGAATCATGAATTGAATGATGAATTGAATCATGATTCATGAATTGAATCATGAATCATGAATCATGAATCATGAATTGAATCATGAATCATGAATTGAATCATGAATCATGAAATGAATCATGAATCATGAATTGAATCATCAATCATGAATTGAATAATGAATTGAATCATGAATTGAATCATGAATCATGAATAATGAATTGAATCATCAATCATAAAATGAATCATGAATTGAATCATCAATCGTAAAATGAATCATGAATTGAATGATGAATTGAATCATGATTCATGAATCATGAAATGAATCATGAAAAAGAATCATGAATCATGAATTTAATCATGAATCATGAATTGAATCAAGAATCATGAAATGAATCATAAATTGAATCATGAATTCAATCAAAAATCATGGAATGAATCATGAAATGAATCATGAATCATGAATTGAATCATGAATCATGAATCATGAAATGAATCATGAATTGAATCATGAATTTTATCATGATTCATGAATCATGAAATGAATCATGAAATGAATCATGAATCATGAATTGAATATTGAATTGAATCATGAATCATGAAATGAAACATGAAATGAATCATGAATCATGAATTGAATCATGAATCATGAATCATGAATTGAATCATGAATCATAAAATGAATCATGAATTGAATGATGAATTGAATCATGATTCATGAATCATGAAATGAATCATGAATCATGAATTGAATCATGAAACATGAAATGAATCATGAATCATGAATTGAATCATCAATAATGAATTGAATCATGAATTGAATCATGAATTGAATCATGAATCATGAAATGAATCATGAATCATGAATTGAATCATGAATCATGAATAATGAATTGAATCATGAATCATAAAATGAATCATGAATTGAATGATGAATTGAATCATGATTCATGAATCATGAATTGAATCATGAATCATGAGTCATTAATTGAATTATGAGTCATGAATTGAATCATGAATTGAATCACGAATCATGAATCAAATCATGATTCATGAATCATGAATCATGAATCAAATCATGATTCATGAATCATGAATCAAATCATGATTCATGAATCATGAATCATGAATTGTATCATGAATCATGAATAATGAATCAAATCATATATCATGAATCATGAATCATGAATTGAATCATAAATCATGAAATAAATCATGAATTGAATCATGAATTGAATCATGAATCGAATCATAAATCATGAATTATGAATTAAATCATGAATCATGAATCATGAATTGAATTATGAATCATGAATTGAATCATGAATTGAATCACGATTCATGAATCAAATCATGAATCATGAAATAAATCATGAATCATGAATCATGAATCAAATCATGATTCATGATTCATGAATCATGAATTGTATCTTGAATCATGAATAATGAATCAAATCATGAATCATGTAACATGAATTGAATCATGAATCATGAATTATGAATCATGAATCAAATCATGAATCATGATTTGAATCATGAATCATGAATTGAATCATGAATCATGAATCATGAATTGAATCATTAATCATGAATCGAATCATGAATCAAGAATTGAATCATTAATCATGAATAATGTTATGAATGGAATAATGAATCGAATCATGAATCATGAATCATGAATTGAATCATGAATCGAATAATGATTCATGAATTGAATCATGAATTGAATCATGAATTGAATCATGAATCATGAATCGAATAATGAATCATAAATCATGAATTAAATCTTGAATCATGAATTGAAAAATGAACCATGATCATGAATAATGAATCGAATCATGAATCATGAATCCTAAATTGAATCATGAATCGTGAATCGAATCATGAATCATGATTAATGAATTGAATGATGAATCATGAATTGAATCATGAATTGAATCACGAATCATGTATCAAATCATGAATCATGAATCGAATCATGATTCATGAATTATGAATCAAATCATGAATCATGAATCATGAATCATGAATTGAATCATAAATCATGAATCATGAAACGAATCATGAATCATGAATCATGAATCATGAATCAAATCATGAATCATAAATCATGAATTGAATCATGAATCATGAATCGAATCATGAATCATGAATCAAATCATGAATCATGAATCGAATCATGAATCATGATATGAATCATGAATTGAATCATGAATTGAATCATGAATCATGATTCGAATCATGAATCGAAAATTGAACCAAGATCATGAATAATGAATCGAATCATGAATCATGAATCATGAATTGAATTATGAATAGAATAATGAATCGAATCATGAATCATGAATTGAATCATGAATCATGAATCGAATGATGAATCATGAATTGAATCATGAATTGAAACATGAATCATGAATTGAATCAAGAATCATGAAATGAATCATGAATCATGAATTGAATCATGAATTGAAAATGAACCATGATCATGAATCATGAATTGAATCATGAATCATGAATAATGAATTAAATCATGTATCATGAATCATGAATTGAATCATGAATCGAATCATGAATCATAAAATGAATCATGAATTGAATCATGAATCATGAATAATGAATTAAATCATGTATCATGAGTCATGAATTGAATCATGAATCATGAATCGAATCATGAATCATAAAATGAATCACGAATTGAATCATGAATTGAATCATGAATCGAATCATGAATCATGAATCATGAATCGAATCATGAATCGAATAATGAATCGTGAATTGAATCATGAATTGAATCATGAATTGAATCAAGAATCATGAAATGAATCATGAATCATGAATTGAATCATGAATTGAAAACTGAACCAAGATCATGAATAATGAATCGAATCATGAATCATGAATCATGAATTGAATCATGAATCATGAATCAAATAATGAATCATGAATTGAATCATAAATTGAATCATGAATCATGAATAATGAATTTAATCATGAATCGAATCATGAATCATGAATTGAATCATGAATTGATTCATGAATCATGAATCATGAATTGAATCATGAATCATGAATTAAATCATGAATTGAATCAAGAATCATGAATCATGAAATGAATCATGAATTAAATCATGAAATGAATCATGAATCATGAATTGAATCATGAATCATGAATTAAATCATGAATTGAATCATGAATCATGAATTGAATCATAAATTGAATCATGAATCATGAATTGAATTAAGAATCATGAAATGAATCATGAATTGAATCATGAATTGAATCAAGAATCATGGAATGAATCATGAAATGAATCATGAATCATGAATTGAATCATGAATTGAATCATGAATCATGAATTGAATCATGAGTCATGAATTGAATCATGAAATGAATCATGAATTGGATCATGAATTGAATAATGAAATGAATCATGAATCATAAATTGAATCATGAATCATGAATCATGAATTGAATCATGAATTATGAATTGAATCATGAATCAAATCAAGAATCATGAAATGAATCATGAATCATGAATTGAATCATGAATTGAAAATTGAACCAAGATCATGAATAATGAATCGAATCATGAATCATGAATCATGAATTGAATCATGAATCATGAAACGAATCATGAATCATGAATTGAATCATGAATCATGAATCGAATCATGAATCATGAATTGAATCATGAATTGATTCATGAATCATGAATTATGAATCAAATCATGAATCATGAATTAAATCATGAATTGAATCAAGAATCATGAATCATGAAATGAATCATGAATTAAATCATGAAATGAATCATGAATCATGAATTGAATCATGAATCATAATTTGAATCATGAATTGAATCATGAATCATTAATTGAATTAAGAATCATGAAATGAATCATGAATTGAATCATGAATTGAATCAAGAATCATGGAATGAATCATGAAATGAATCATGAATTATGAATTGAATAATGAATCATGAATTGAATCATGAATCATGAATTGAATCATGAATCATAAAATGAATCATGAATTGGATCATGAATTGAATCATGATTCATGAATCATGAGATGAATCATGAAATGAATCATGAATCATAATTTGAATCATGAATCATGAATCATGAATTGAATCATGAATCATGAATTGAATCATGAATTGAATCATGAATCATTAATCATGAAATGAATCATGAATCATTAATTGAATCATGAATCATGAATTATGAATTAAATCATGAATCGAATCATGAATCAAGAATTGAATCATGAATCATGAATTGAATTATGAATGGAATAATTAATCGAATCATGAATCATGAATCGAATCATGAATCGAATAATGAATCATAAATCATGAATTGAATGTTGAATCATGAATTGAAAAATGAACCATGATCATGAATAATGAATCGAATCATGAATCATGAATCCTAAATTGAATCATGAATCGTGAATCGAATCATGAATCATGATTAATGAATTGAATGATGAATCATGAATTGAATCATGAATTGAATCACGAATCATGAATCAAATCATGAATCATGAATTGAATCACGAATCATGAATCAAATCATGAATCATGAATTAAGTCATGAATCATGAATCGAATCATGATTCATGAATTATGAATCAAATCATGAATCATGAATCATGAATCATGAATTGAATCATAAATCATGAATCATGAAACGAATCATGAATCATGAATCATGAATCAAATCATGAATCATAAATCATGAATTGAATCATGAATCATGAATCATCAATCATGAATCGAATCATGAATCGAATCATGAATCATGAATTGAATCATGAATCATGATATGAATCATGAATTGAATCATGAATTGAATCATGAATCATGATTCGAATCATGAATAATGAATCATGAATTGAATCATGAATCATGAATCGAATCATGAATCATGAATTGAATCATGAATTGAATTATGAATAGAATAATGAATCGAATCATGAATCATGAATTGAATCATGAATCATGAATCGAATAATGAATCATGAATTGAATCATGAATTGAATCATGAATTGAATCAAGAATCATGAAATGAATCATGAATTATGAATTGAATCATGAATTGAAAAATGAACCATTATCATGAATAATGAATTGAATCATGAATCATGAATAATGAATTAAATCATGTATCATGAATCATGAATTGAATCATGAATCATGAATCGAATCATGAATCATAAAATGAATCATGAATTGAATCATGAATCATGAATAATTAAATCATGTATCATGAATCATGAATTGAATCATGAATCGAATCATGAATCATAAAATGAATCATGAATTGAATCATGAATTGAATCATGAATCGAATCATGAATCATGAATTGAATCATGAATCATTAATTGAATTATGAATGGAATAATGAATCGAATCTTGAATCATGAATCATGAATTGAATCATGAATCATGAATCGAATAATGAATCGTGAATTGAATCATGAATTGAATCATGAATCATGAATTGAATCAAGAATCATGAAATGAATCATGAATTGAATCATGAATTGAAAATTGAACCAAGATCATGAATAATGAATCGAATCATGAATCATGAATCATGAATTGAATCATGAATCGAATAATGAATCATGAATTGAATCATAAATTGAATCATGAATCATGAATTGAATCAAGAATCATGAAATGAATCATGAATCATGAATTGAATCAAGAATTGAAAATTGAACCAAGATCATGAATAATGAATCGAATCATGAATCATGAATCATGAATTGAATCATGAATCATGAAACGAATCATGAATCATGAATCATGAATTGAATCAAGAATCATGAATCATGAAATGAATCATGAATTAAATCATGAAATGAATCATGAATCATGAATTGAATCATGAATTGAATCATGAATTGAATCATGAATCATGAATTGAATAAGGAATCATGAAATGAATCATGAATTGAATCATGAATTGAATCAAGAATCATGGAATGAATCATGAAATGAATCATGAATCATGAATTGAATCATGAATCATGAATCATGAATTGAATCATGAATCATGAATTGAATCATGAATCATGAAATGAATCATGAATTGGATCATGAATTGAATCATGATTCATGAATCATGAGATGAATAATGAAATGAATCATGAATCATAAATTGAATCAAGAATCATGAAATGAATCAAGAATCATGAATTGAATCATGAATTGAAAATTGAACCAAGATCATGAATAATGAATCGAATCATGAATCATGAATTGAATCATGAATCATGAAACGAATCATGAATCATGAATTGAATCATGAATCATGAATTGAATCATGAATCATGAATCGAATCATGAATCATGAATTGAATCATGAATTGATTCATGAATCATGAATCGAATCATGAATCATGAATTGAATCATGAATTGATTCATGAATCATGAATCGAATCATGAATCATGAATTGAATCAAGAATCATGAATCATGAAATGAATCATGAATTAAATCAATAATCATGAATCATGAAATGAATCATGAATTAAATCATGAAATGAATCATGAATAATGAAATGAATCATGAATCATTAATTGAATTAAGAATCATGAAATGAATCATGAATTGAATCATGAATTGAATCAAGAATCATGGAATGAATCATGAAATGAATCATGAATTATGAATTGAATCATGAATCATGAATTGAATCATGAATCATAAAATGAATCATGAATTGGATCATGAATTAAATCATGATTCATGAATCATGAGATGAATCATGAAATGAATCATGAATCATAATTTGAATCATGAATCAAATCATGAATCATGAATTGAATCATGAATTGAATCATGAATCATTAATCATGAAATGAATCATGAATCATAATTTGAATCATGAATCATGAATCGTATTATGAATCATGTAATGAATCATGATTTGAATCATGAATCATGAAATGAATCATGAATTGAATCATAAATCATGAATTGAATCATGAAATGAATCATGAATTGAATCATGAATCATGAATTGAATCATGAATCATGAAATGAATCATGAATTTAATCATGAATCATGAATCATGAATCATGAAATGAATCATGAATCATGAAATGAATCATTAATTGAATCATTATTCATGAATCATGAAGTGAATCATGAAACAAATCATAAAATGAATCATGAATTGAATCATGAATCATGAATTGAATCATGAATCATAAATCGTGAATTGAATTATGAATTGAATCATGAGTCATGAATCGAATCATGAATCATGAATGTTGAATCATGAATCATAAATCATGAATTGAATCATGAAATTCATCATTCATCATTCATTTCATCATTCAACATTCATCATTTAGTTCATCATTCATCATACATTACATCATTCATCATTTATTTCATCATTCAACATCCATCATTTATCATTAATTTCATCATTCATCATTCATTTCATCATTCATCATTCATCATTCATTTCATCATTCATCATTCATTTCATCATTCATCATTCATCATTCATTGTATCATTCATCATTCATTTTATCATTCATCATTCATAATTCATCATTCATTTCATTAAAGCATCATTCATCATTCAACATTCATCATTTATTTCATCATTCATCATTCATCATTCATCATTCATCATACATTTCATCATTCATCATTTATTTCATCATTCATCATTTATTTTATCATTCATCATTCATTTCATCGTACATCATTCATCATTCTTTTCATCATTCATCAATTATCATTCATTTCATCATTCATCATTCATTTCATCATTCATCATTCATCGTTCATTTTATCATTCATCACTCATTTCATCAATCATCATTCATCAATCATCATTCATCATTCATCATTTATTTCATCATTCATCATTGATTTCATCATTCATTATTCATCATTGATTTCATCATTCATCATTCATAATTCATTTCATCATTCATTTCATCATTCATCATTCATTTCATCATTCATCATTCATCATTCATTTCATCATTCATCATTCATCATTCATTTCATCATTCATCATTCATTTCATCATTTATCATTCATTGTATCATTCATCATTCATTTTATCATTCATCATTCATAATTCATCATTCATTTCATCATGCATCATTCATCATTCAACATTCATCATTTTTTTCATCATTCATCATTCATCATACATTTCATCATTCATCATTTATTTCATCATTCATCATTTATCATTTTTTTTATCATTCATCATTCATTTCATCAAACATCATTCATCATTCATTTCATCATTCATCATTCATTTCATCATTCATCATTCATCATTCATTTTATCATTCATCATTCATTTCATCATTCATCATTCATCAATCATCATTCATCATTCATTTCATCATTCATTTCATCATTCATTATTCATCATTCATTTCATCATTCATCATTCATTTCATCATTCATCATTCATTTCATCATTCATCATTCATCATTCATTTCATCATTTATCATTCAACATTCATCATTCATCATTAATCATTTATCATTTATTTCATCATTCATTATTTATCATTAATTTCATCATTAATCATTCATTTCATCATTCATTTCATCATTCATCATTCATCATTTCATCATTCATCATTCATTTCATCATTCATCATTCATTTCATCATTCATCATTCAACATTCATCATTTATTTCATCATTCATCATTCATCATACATTACATCATTCATCATTTATTTCATCATTCATCATTCATCATTTATCATTAATTTGATCATTCATCATTCATTTCATCATTCATTATTCATCATTCATTTCCTCATTCATCATTCATTTTATCATGCATCATTCATTTTATCATTCATCATTCATAATTCATCATTCATTTCATCATGCATCATTCATCATTCATCTCATCATTCATCATTTATCATTCATCATTCATCATTTATTTCATCATTCATCATTCATCATTCATCATACATTTCATCATTCATCATTTATTTCATCATTCATCATTTATCATTTATTTAATCATTCATCATTCATTTCATTATTAATTTCATCATCCATTTTATCATTCATTTCATCATTTATCATTAATTTCATCATTCATCATTTATTTCATCATTCATCATTCATCTTTCATTTCATCATTCATTATTCATCATTCATCATTCATTTCCTCATTCATTTTATCATTCATCATTCATTTTATCATTCATCATTCATAATTCATCATTCATTTCATCATGCATCATTCATCTCATCATTCATTATTCATCATTCAACATTCATTTCCTCATTCATCATTCATTTTATCATTCATCATTCATTTTATCATTCATCATTCATAATTCATCATTCATTTCATCATGCATCATTCATCATTCATCTCATCATTCATCATTCATCATTCATCATTCATCATTCATCATTTATTTCATCATTCATCATTCATCATACATTTCATCATTCATCATTTATTTCATCATTCATCATTTATCATTTATTTAATCATTCATCATTCATTTCATTATTCATTTCATCATCCATTTTATCATTCATTTCATCATTTATCATTAATTTCATCATTCATCATTCATTTCATCATTCATCATTTATTTCATCATTCATCATTTATTTCATCATTCATCATTTATCATTAATTTCATCATTCATTATTCATCATTCATTTCATCATTCATCATTCATTTCACAATTCATCATTCATTTCATCATTCATCATTCATCATTCATTTCATCATTCATCATTCATTTCATCATTCATCATTCATTTCATCATTCATCATTCATGTCATCATTCATCAGTCATTATTCTTCATTCATCATTCATTTTATCATTCATCATTCATTTCATCATTCATTTCATCATTCATCATTCATAATTCATCATTCATTTCATCATGCATCATTCATTATTCATCATTCATCATTCATTTCATCATTCATCATTCAACATTCATCATTTATTTCATCATTCATCATTTATCATTCAACATTCATCATTTATTTCATTATTCATCATTAATCATTTATTTCATCATTTATCATTTATTTCATCATTTATCATTAATTTCATCATTAATCATTCATTTTATCATTCATTTCATCATTCATCATTTCATCATTCATCATTCATCATTCATTTCATCATTTATCATTCATTTCATCTTTCATCATTTATTACACAATTCATCATTCATCATTCATTTCATCATTTATCATTCATTTCATCATTCATCATTCATTTCATCATTCATCATTAATCATTCATTTCATCATTCATCATTCATTTCATTATTCATCATTCATCAATCATCATTTATCATTCATTTCATCATTCATCAGTCATCATTCTTCATTCATCATTTATTTTATCATTCATCATTCATTTCATCATTCATCATTAATTTCATCATTCATCATTCATTTCAAAATTCATCATTCATCATTCATTTCATCATTCATTTCATCATTCATCATTCATTTCATCATTCATCATTCATCAATTATCATTTATTGCATCATTCATTATTCATCATTCTTTTTATCATTCATCATTCATTTTATCATTCATCAATTATCATTAATTTCATCATTCATCATTCATTTCATCATTCATCATTCATCAATCATCATTTATTTCATCATTCAGCAATCATCATTCATTTCATCATTCATTTCATCATCATCATTCATCATTCATTTCATTATTCATCAATCATTCCATCAGTTATCATTCATCATTCATTTCATCATTCTTCATTCATTTCATCATTCATCATTCATCATTCATTTCATCATTCATCATTTATTTCATCATTCATCATTCATCATTCATTTCATCATTCATCATTCATTTCATCATTCATAATTCATTTATCATTATTCATTTATTTCATCATTCATAATGCATCATTCATTTCATAATTCATCATTCAGCATTCATTTTATCATTCATCATTTATCATTCATTTCATCATTCATCATTCATCATTCATTTCATCATTCATTTCATCATTCATCATTCATCTGTCATTTCATCAATCATCATTCGTCATTCATTTCATCAGTCATCATTCATCATACATTTAATCATTCATCATTCATCATTCATTTCATCATTCATCATTCATCAATCATCATTCATTTCATCATTCATCATTTATCATTCATTTCATCATTCATTTAATCATTCATCATTCATTATATCATTCATCATTCATTTAATCGATCATCATTCATCATTTATTTCATCATTCATCATTCATTTCATCATTCATTTCATCATTTATCATTCATCATTCATTTCATCATTCATCTCTCATAATTCATTTCATCATTCACCATTTCATCATTCATCATTCATTTCATCATTCATCATTCATCATTCATTTTATCATTCATCATTCAACATTCATCATTTATTTTATCATTCAGCATTCATCATCCATCATACATTTCATCATTTATTTCATTATTCATCATTGATCATTTATCATTAATTTCATCATTCATCATTCATCATTCATTTCATCATTCATCATTTATCATTTATCATTCATTTCATCATTCATCATTGATCATTTATTTCATCATTCATTTCATCATTCATTATTCACCATTCATCATTCATCATTCATTTCATCATTCATCAATCATTTCACCATTCATCGTTCATTATTCATTTCATCATTCATCATTCATTTCATCATTCATCATTCATCATTCATCATTCATTTCATCATTCATCATTCATCATTCATTTCATCATTCATTTCAACATTCATCATTCATTTCATCATTCATCATTCATTTTATCATTCATTTCATCATTCATCATTCATTTCATCATTCATCATTCATCATTCATTTCATCATTCATCATTCATCATTCATTTCACAATTCATCATTCATTTTATCATTCATCGTTCATTTCATTATTCATCATTCATTATTCATTTCATCATTCATTTCATCATTCATCATTCATTTCATCATTCATTTCATCATTCATCATTCATTTCATCATTCATCATTCATTTCATCATTCATCAATCATTTCATCATTCATTTCATCATTCAGTTCATCATTCATCATTCATTTCATCATTCATCATTTATCATTTACTTCATCATTCATTCCATCATTCATCATTCATCATTTCATCATTCATTTCATCATTCATCATTCATCATTTATCATTCATTTCATCATTCATCATTCAACATTCATCATTCATTTTATCATTCATCATACATTTCATCATTCATCATTTATTTAATTATTCATCATTGATCATTTATCATTAATTTCATCATTCATCATTCATTTCATCATTCATTATTCATCATTCATCATTCATCTTATCATTCATCATTGATCATTTATTTCATCATTCATTTCATCATTCTTCATTCACCATTCATTTCATCATTCATCATTCATTTCACAATTCATCATTCATAATTCGTTTCATCATTCATAGTTCATCATTCATTTCTTCATTCATCATTCATCATTCATTTCATCTTTCATCATTCATCATTTCATCATTCATCGTTCATTTCATCATTCATCATTCATTTCATCATTCATCATTCATATCATCATTCATCATTCATTTCATCATTCATATCATCATTCATCATTCATTATTCATCATTCATTTCATCATTCATCATTCATTTCATCATTCATCATTCATTTCATCATTCATCATTCATTTCATCATTCATTATTCATCATTCATCATTCATCATTCATTTCATCATTCATCTTTCATCATTCATTTCATCATTCATCATTCATTATTCATTTCATCATTCATTTCATCATTCATATCATCATTCATCATTCATTTCATCATTCATGTCATCATTCATTTCATCATTCATCATTCATTTCATCATTCATCATTCATTTCATCATTCATCATTCATCATTCATTTCATCATTCATCATTCATTTCATCATTCATCATTCATTTCACAATTTATCATTCATTTCATCATTCATCATTCATTTCATGATTCATCATTCATTAATCATTTCATCATTCATTTAATCATTCATAATTCATCATTCATTTCATCATTCATTTCATAATTCATCATTCATTATTCATTTCATCATTCATCATTCATTTCATCATTCATCATTCATTTCATCATTCATCATTCATTTCACAATTCATCATTCATTTCATCATTCATCATTCATTTCATCATTCATTATTCATTTCATCATTCATTTCATCATTCATCATTCATTATTCATTTCATCATTCATTTCATCATTCATTTCATCATTCATCAATCATTTCATCATTCATCATTCATGTCATCACTCGTTTCATCATTCATCATTCATTTCATCATTCATCATTTCATCATTCATCATTCATCATTCATTTCATCATTCATAATTTACTTCATCATTCATTTCATCATTCATCATTTATCATTTCATCATTCATTTCATCATTCATCATTCATCATTCAACATTCATTATTCATTTCATCATTCATCAATCATCATTCATTTCATCATTCATCATTCATCATTCATTTCATCATTCATCATTTATCGTTCATTTCATCATTCATCAATCATTTCATCATTCATCATTCATCATTCATCATTCATTTCATCATTCATCATTTATCATTCATTTCATCATTCATCATTCATTTTATCATTCATCATTCATCATACATTTCATCATTCATCATTTATTTCATTATTCATAATTGATCATTTATCATTAATTTCATCATTCATCATTCATCATTCATTTCATCATTCATTATTCATCATTCATCATTCATTTCATCATTCATCATTCAACATTCATCATTCATTTTATCATTCATCATTCATCATACATTTCATCATTCATCATTCATCAATCATCATTCATTTCATCATTCATCATTCATTTTATCAGTCATCATTTATCATTCATTTCATCATTCATCATTCATTTCATCATTCATCATTCATCATTCAACATTCATCATTCATCATTCATTTCATCATTCATCTTTCATCATTCATTTCATCATTCAGCATTCATTTCATCATTCATATCATCATTCATCATTCATTTCATCATTCATTATTCATCATTCATTTCATCATTCATCATTCATTTCATCATTCATCATTCATCATTCAACATTCATTATTCATCATTCATTTCATCATTCATCTTTCATCATTCATTTCATCATTCATCATTCATTATTCATTTCATCATTCATATCATCATTCATCATTCATTTCATCATTCATATCATCATTCATTTCATCATTCATTATTCATCATTCATTTCATCATTCATCATTCATTTCATCATTCATCATTCATCATTCATTTCATCATTCATCATTCATCATTCATTTCATCATTCATTTCACAATTCATCATTCATTTCATCATTCATCATTCATCATTCATTTCATGATTCATCATTTATTAATCATTTCATCATTCATTCCATCATTCATAATTCATCATTCATTTCATCATTCATCATTCTTTTCATAATTCATCATTCATTATTCATTTCATCATTCATCATTCATTTCATCATTCATTCCATCATTCATAATTCATCATTCATCTCATCATTCATTTCATCATTCATTTCACAATTCATCATTCATTTCATCATTCATTAATTATTTCATCATTCATCATTCATTATTCATTTCATCATTCATTTCATCATTCATCATTCATTTCATCATTCATCATTCATTTCATCATTCATCAATCATTTCATCATTCATCATTCATGTCATCACTCGTTTCTTCATTCATCATTCATTTCATCATTCATCATTTCATCATTCATCATTCATCATTCATTTCATCATTCATCATTTACTTCATCATTCATCATTCATTTCATCATTCATCATTTATCATTTCATCATTCATTTCATCATTCATCATTCATCATTCATCATTCATTATTCATTTCATCATTCATCATTCATTTCATCATTTATCATTCATCATTCATTTCATCATTCATCATTTATCGTTCATTTCATCATTCATCAATCATTTCATCATTCATCATTCATCATTCAACATTCTGTCACAGAGGTGACTTTAGTTACTGCAAGTATTGGCTCAGCTAGTCAAGGAGGCGCGGAGTCTAACACGCCGCCGGTATTCACCAGGGACCCCCGCAAGGGAGTTTGGACTTTGCGGCGAGCGACGTGCAGGTCGCGGCCCTCCCAGGTAGCTACTTGCGAGGAAAGGGCAAATCCGTAGACGTACAGGCCGAGTCAGAACCAAGCGGGCAGATAAGGTACAAATTCAGGAGGCAGAGGATAGTCAGCAGGCCGGGGTCAAACTTTAGTAGTAATGCAGGACACAGGGAGAATCCAAGGGCGAGGTCAGGAAGCCGGGTCAGTAACAGGAATCAATAGGATGTATACAAGTAGAATGTATAGCTGGAACTCTGGAGGCTAGATAACTAGTTGCTCTGGCATCCTAGTGATGTCAGAGCAGGATATATATATAGGAGGTCCTTCATGCTCATTGGTGGACAGTGATTCGGCGGTCAGACAGCTGGCCGCCGACAGGAAGCTTCAGCAGCGCGTCCCGTGTCATGGCGACGGGATCGCGCATGCGCACACCGCCGCCGGAAGATGCGTCTCCGTTGCCTAGCAACGGGACGCTCAGGGAGAGTCAGATGTCCGTCCCTGCTTAGCGTGGAGGCACGGGGACGGCGTCTGACAGTACCCCCCTCCTCACAATCGGAAGACCCATCTGGTAAAGAGCGCCGTTTAAGAAAGGCGGATAATAATCCTGGGGCATGCAAATCTTCTTTAAAAACCCAAGACCTCTCTTCTGGACCAAAGCCTTTCCAATGTACCAGGTACTGTAACCGTCCTCGAAATTTACGTTCCTCCAGGATTTGACTAACCTCAAATTCGTCCCCCATAGTGGTTGGAATGGCATGAGGAACAGGGGTGACCTGGGAAAACTTGTTGAGTATCAGAGGTTTAAGGAGGGAAATATGGAAGGTGTTATGGATCTTCAGAGCCAGAGGAAGTTGGAGTCTAACCGTAACTGGGTTAATGATTTGAGTGACTGAGAAGGGTCCAATGAAGCGGGGTGCCAGTTTCATGGAGTGAACCCGTAGTCTCAAATTCCTAGTGGACAACCAGACTTTGTCCCCAACCTGGAGGACTGGTACAACTCTTCTATGATTGTCAGCGGAAGTTTTATAATGACGTCCAGACTTGAGAAGATTCTGTTTGGTGGAAGCCCATAGTTTAGCCATATCTTGAGTCATAGAGTGGGCGGCAGGGACCGTGTGGGGTGGGAAAGAAAACGAGGGAAGAATGGGATGGGTCCCATATACAGTGAAGAATGGGGAATATCCAGAGGAAGAATGATCATGGTTGTTGTGGGCAAATTCGGCCCAAGGTAGCAGAAGACTCCAATTGGATTGGTTGTGTGAAGAAAAGCAACTAAGAAACAATTCTAAATCTTGATTTACTCGCTCTGTCTGACCGTTGGTTTGTGGGTGGTACCTAGAGGAGAATTTAAGACTGATACCTAAGTCCTTGCAGAAGGCTCTCCAGAAGCGAGAAATAAACTGGACGCCACGGTCCGAGATTATCTCTAGAGGACAACCGTGGATGCGGAAGATCTCCTTGATAAAGATTTGTGCTAGTTTAGCTGCAGTTGGAAGGCCCTTTAGGGGAACGAAGTGGGCCATTTTAGAAAATCTGTCGACAGTGACCCAGATGGTGTTGTAGCCGTTGCTGGGTGGTAAATCAGTAATGAAATCCATTGAGATGCTAGACCAAGGGTGGTCAGGAATTGGAAGGGGTTGTAACAGTCCAGCGGGAGGTTGCCTAGGTACTTTATTCTGAGCACAAGTAGTGCATGAGGCTACGAACTCCCGGACGTCAGTACGGATGGTGGGCCACCAGTATTGCCGAGAAAGTAATGAAAGAGTCTTCTCTGATCCGGCATGTCCAGCAAACTTAGAAGTATGTGCCCAACGGAGCGCCCTCAGACGAAGGTGTGGTTCCAGAAAGGAGCAACCGACAGGTGGTGTCCGAGTGATTGCCACAATGCAAGAAGGTTCTAGGACCGGTGGGGGTTCTACCGAGTGAGGAGTATCAGAGGTATCGAAGGAACGGGACAGAGCATCAGCCTTGGAGTTTAGTGAACCAGCACGGTAGGTGAGTCTGAGATTGAACCGAGCAAAAAATGAGGACCATCTGGCTTGACGGGGATTCAGGCACCGAGCCTCCCGAAGGTAGATGAGATTCATGTGATCGGTAAGTACGGTGACCGGGTGGAGAGCACCCTCCAGGAGGTGACGCCATTCTTCAAGTGCAGACTTTACAGCTAATAACTCTTTATCTCCGATCCCGTAATTAGACTCGGAAGGGGAAAATCTCCTAGAGAAGAACCCGCAAGGTATTAGTCTCCCAGAATTAGTTTCTTGCGACAAGACTGCCCCGACACCAATCGAGGAAGCATCAACTTTGACTAAAAATGGTTTGTTCTGATCAGGTTGAGCAATCACTGAAGCAGAAGAGAAGGCTTTCTTGAGGAGTTCAAAAGCGGAAATAGCTTCCGGAGACCAAACCAGAGGATTTGCTGTTTTTCTGGTCAGATGGGTAATGGGTGCAATGATGGAAGAAAAGTGAGGTATGAACTGTCGATAATAGTTGGCGAATCCAACAAATCTCTGAATTGCCTTTAGTCCCAACGGTCTGGGCCATTCGAGTATGGCAGATAATTTCACAGGATCCATCTGCAGACCGGCTCCAGATACAATGTAACCCAGGAAGGGGATCTGTGATACCTCAAAGACACACTTCTCGAGTTTGCAGTATAACTTATTTCTTCTTAACCGGGAAAGAACCTCTCCTACATGAGCACGATGGGTGGCCAGATCTGGAGAGAAGATTAAAATGTCGTCTAGATAGGCTACTACAGAGATGTAGAGAAGGTCTTGAAAAATCTCATTAATAAAAGACTGAAACACAGCAGGGGCATTGCACAATCCAAAGGGCATCACAAGATATTCAAAGTGACCCTCTTTAGTGCAAAAGGCAGTCTTCCACTCGTCACCAGAGCGTATACGAATGAGGTTATATGCTCCTCTCAGATCTAGTTTAGTAAAGATCTTGGATCCAGAGATCCTATCAAACAGTTCCGAGATGAGTGGCAACGGGTATCTGTTTTTCACAGTGATGGCATTCAATCGCCGGTAATCGATGCAAGGCCGTAAAGTCCCGTCTTTTTTTTTTACAAAGAAGAATCCCGCCCCTGCAGGAGAGGTAGATTTCCTGATAAATCCACGCTGGAGATTTTCAAATATATAGGTAGACATGGCAGCATTCTCGGGGAGAGATAATGGGTAAATTCTGCCCTTGGGAAGCAGTTTATCAGGAAGAAGTTCAATAGAGCAATCCCAGGCCCGATGAGGAGGTAGGACCTCGGCCGCAGCTTTGCAGAACACATCTCTGTATGAGTTATATGCAGATGGTAATTCAGTCTGAGGAGATGTCCGTCGACAAGGAAGAGTAGAGTGGCCAGGTTTTAGACCAGACAAGCAGGACTTGGAACATTGTGGGCCCCAAGAGGTAACCATAGCACGATTCCAATCAAACTGGGGTGAGTGAAGTTTGAGCCAAGGTAATCCTAGAATGACAGTGTTGACAGAACGAGGAAGAACCAAAAACTCGATAAGTTCAGAATGTAGCACCCCTACCGTCAGCCGAATAGGAGAACAGATGTGGGAAACCGACCCGTTGGAGATCCGATTCCCATCCACTGCGGTGAGAAATAACGGCTGAGGCAATTTCAGTGTATTTAATTGGAGTTGTGATGCCAGAGTGGCAGATATAAAATTCCCGGCAGAGCCGGAATCCACAAAGGCTAGGGTCTCAAAGGGGCCGACAGGTGAGTCCAAGGAGATGGGCATGAGGCAATCTGTGCTAGCAGTAGTGTAGGGAGTAGTAACTCCAACTCCTAAGTCGGCCTCCCTGCCACCGACTAGGAGGGGGCGTTTCCCGGTCTTTTAGTGCACGAAGATATGGTATGACCAGGATCCCCACAATATAAGCACAGATTCTGTTTGAAACGTCGCTGACGTTCTTCAGCAGAAAGCCGAGATCGGCCAATTTGCATCGGTTCCTCCTGAAGTATCGGATTTTGGAACATGGGAGCTAGGCGAGTAGAGACCCGTCTGGAGGTGGAACGTTCCTGTGTACGTTCTCGGAAGCGTAGATCAATGCGGTTGCATAGGGTGATTAATGAATCCAGATCAGTAGGAAGCTCCCGAGACGTTAACTCGTCCTTAACTCGATCTGACAGGCCTTGCCAGAATGCCGCTACTATAGCTTCGTTGTTCCAACTGAGTTCTGAGGACAAGGTGCAGAACTGAATGGCGTATTGTCCGACTGTCATGGGTCCTTGGCGGAGGTTAAGGAGGCTGGAGGCGGCTGATGATATGCGACCTGGCTCATCGAAGACCTTACGGAAGGTCTCAATAAAGGTGGAAGAGTTAGAAAGCAGTGCGTCATTTCGCTCCCACAAGGGGGAAGCCCAGGCGAGAGCCTGTCCGGATAGTAGAGAAATGATGAAAGTCACTTTGATGCGTTCTGAGGGGAACGATGCTGGATTGCACTCGAAGTGAATAAGACACTGGTTCAGGAATCCCCTGCATCTCTTAGGCTCTCCGTCAAACTTCTCCGGTGGAGAAAGTCTCAAAACAGCAGTGGATGCCACGGAAGGAGAGGAGGAAGTTGCTGCAGCCGCAGAGGTGGTCACAGGAACATTCTGAGCTGCGGACATAGAGGTCTGGAGGGTCTCGAGACGTGAGGCGACTCCTTGAATACAATAAAGCAATTGTGCTTGCTCAGCCTCTTGTTTCTCAACTCTATGCGCCAAATGGAGTAGTAGGTCACGTGCTGAAGGTTCATTAGACGACTCGGTCGACATGGCCAGAGCAAACTGTCACAGAGGTGACTTTAGTTCCTGCAAGTATTGGCTCAGCTAGTCAAGGAGGCGCGGAGTTTAACACGCCGCCGGTATTCACCAGGGACCCCCGCAAGGGAGTTTGGACTTCGCGGCGAGCGACGTGCAGGTCGCGGCCCTCCCAGGTAGCTACTTGCGAGGAAAGGGCAAATCCGTAGACGTACAGGCTGAGTCAGAACCAAGCGGGCAGATAAGGTACAAATTCAGGAGGCAGAGGATAGTCAGCAGGCCGGGGTCAAACCGAAGTAGTAATGCAGGACACAGGGAGAATCCAAGGGCGAGGTCAGGAAGCCGGGTCAGTAACAGGAATCAATAGGATGTATACAAGTAGAATGTATAGCTGGAACGCTGGAGGCTAGATAACTAGTTGCTCTGGCATCCTAGTGATGTCAGAGCAGGATATATATAGGAGGTCCTTCATGCTCATTGGTGGACAGTGATTCGGCGGTCAGACAGCTGGCCGCCGACAGGAAGCTTCAGCAGCGCGACCCGTGTCATGGCGACGGGCGCGCATGCGCACACCGCCGCCGGAAGATGCGTCTCCGTTGCCTAGCAACGGGACG